>NC_054484.1:114408411-114708411 GCF_017639515.1 Carcharodon carcharias | reverse complement strand
TAAATACTGACATACTCCCCGGATTCGCACTATAAATACTGACACACTCCCCGGAATCGCATTAAAAATTGTGACACACTCACCGGAATTGCCTATAGATACTGACACAGTCCCTGGAATCAACCTATAAATACTGACACACATCCCAATATCACCCTAATAATACTGACACGCTCCCGGGAATCGCCCTATAAATCCTGAAACACTGCCCGGTATCGCCGTATAAAAATCAGACACACTCCCAGGAATCGGCCTATAAATACTGACACACTCCGCGGAATCGCTCTATAAAACCTGACACACTCCCCAGAATGGCCTTTTAAATACAGACACACTCCACAGACTCGCCCTATAAATACTGACACACTCCCCAGAATGGCCTTATAAATACAGACACACTCCACGGACTCGCCCTATAAATACTGACACACTCCCCGGAATCGCCCTATAAATCATGACACACACCATGGAATCACCTTTTGAGTAGTGACACACACCTCGTCATCGCCCTATAAATGCTGACACAATGCCCAGAATCACTATATAATTACTGACACAGTCACCGGAATCGTGCTATAAATACGGACACACTCACTGGAATTGGCCCATAAATACTGACACACTCCCTGGAATCAAACTATAAATACTGACACACATCCCAATATCACCCTATTAATACTGACACACTCCCGGGAATCGCCCTATAAATTCTGAAACACTGCCTGGAATGGCCCTATAAAAACCGCCACACTCCCCAGAATCGCCCTATAAATACTGAAACACTGCCGGAAATCGGTATATAATTACTGACACACTCCCCGGAATCGGCCTATAAATACTGACACACTACCTGGAATCGCCCTTTATATACTGACACACTGCCCGGAATCGCCCTATAAATGCAGGCACACTCCCCGGAATCGCCCTTTAAATCCTGACACAACGCCCGGAATCGTCCTATAAATACAGGCACACTCCCCGGAATTGCCCTTTCAATACTGACACAATCCCAGGAATCACCCTATAAATACTGACACAATCCCAGGAATTGCCTTAAGAATAGTGACACACTCTCCGGAATTGCCCTATAAATACTGACACACCCCTCGGAATAACCCTATAAATACTGACACACATCCCGGAATCATCCTATAAATACTGACACACCCCCGAGAATCACCCTATAAATACTGACACACCCCCGAGAATCACCCTATAAATCATGACACACACCATGGAATCGCCTTTTGAATAGTGACACACACCACATCATCGCCCTATAAATACTGACACAATGCCCAGAATCGCTATATAATTACTGACACATTCACCGGAATCGTACTATGAAAACTGACACACTCACTGGAATCACCCTATAAATACTGACACAGTCCTCGGAATCACCCCATTAATATTGACACACTCCCCGGAATCGCTCTATAAATACTGACACACTCCCCGGAATCGCTCTATAAATACTGACACACTCCCCGGAATCGCTCTATAAATACTGACACACTCCCTGGAATCGCTCTATAAATACTGACACACTCCCCAGAATGGCCTAAAAATACAGACACACTCCCCGGACTCGCCCTATATATACTGACACTGTCCTCGGAATCACCATATAAATACTGACATACACCCTAGAATCGCCCTATATATACTGACCGACTCCCCGGAATCACATTATAAATACTGACATACTCCCCGGATTCGCTCTATAAATACTGACACACTCCCCGGAATCGCATTAAAAATTGTGACACACTCTCCGGAATTGCCCTATAGATACTACACACTCCCTGGAATCACCCTATAAATACTGACACACTCCCCGGAATCTCGCTATAAAAACTGACACACTTCGCGGATTAGCTCTATAAATACTGACACACTCCCCGGACTCACCCTATAAATACTGACACACTCCCCGGACTCACCCTATAAATACTGACACAATGCCCGGAATCGCCCTATAAATACTGACAGACTCCCCCGGAATCGCCCTATAAGTACTGAGAGAATTCCGGAATCACCATATAAATAATGACACACTCCCCGGAATTGCCTTATAAATACTGACACACTCCCCGGAATCGCATTAAAAATTGTGACACACTCACCGGAATTGCCTATAGATACTGACACAGTCCCTGGAATCAACCTATAAATACTGACACACATCCCAATATCACCCTATTAATACTGACACACTCCCGGGAATCGCCCTATAAATCCTGAAACACTGCCCGGTATTGCCGTATAAAATCAGACACACTCCCAGGAATCGCCCTATAAATACTGACACACTCCCTGGAATCGCGCTATAAATACTGACACACTCGCAGTAATCGCCCTATAAATACTGACACACTCCCAGGATTCGCCCTATAAATACGGACACTCACCCAGGAATGACCCTATAAATACTGACACAGTCCCCGGAACCGCCCTATAAATATTGACACATGCCCCAATATCGCCCTATAAATATTGACAAACTCCCGGAATTGCTCTATAAATACTGACACACTCCGCAGAATCGCGCTATAAATACTGACACACTCCCCAGAATGGCCTTATAAATACAGACACACTCCATGGACTCGCCCTATAAATACTGACTCACTCCCCGGAATCGCCCTATAAATCATGACACACACCATGGAATCACCTTTTGAGTAGTGACACACACCTCGTCATCGCCCTATAAATGCTGACACAATGCCCAGAATCACTATATAATTACTGACACATTCACCGGAATCGTGCTTTAAATGCAGACACACTCACTGGAATTGGCACATAAATACTGACACTCCCTGGAATCAAACTATAAATACTGACACACATCCCAATATCACCCTATTAATACTGACACACTCCCGGGAATTGCCCTATAAATCCTGAAACACTGCCCGGTATCGCCGTATAAAAATCAGACACACTCCCAGGAATCCGCCTATAAATACTGACACACTCCCCGGAATGGCCTTTTAAATACAGACACACTCCACAGACTCGCCCTATAAATACTGACACACTGCCGGGAATCTGTATATAATTACTGACACACTCCCCGGAATCGGCCTATAAATACTGACACACTACCTGGAATCGCCCTTTATATACTGACACACTGCCCGGAATCGCCCTATAAATGCAGGCACACTCCCCGGAATCGCCCTCTAAATCCTGACACAACGCCCGGAATCGCCCTATAAATACAGGCACACTCCCCGGAATCGCCCTTTCAATACTGACACAATCCCAGGAATCACCCTATAAATAATGAGACACTCCCGGGAATCGCTTTAAAAATAGTGACACACTCTCCGGAATTGCTCTATAAATACTGACACACCCCTCGGAATAACCCTATAAATACTGACACACATCCTGGAATCATCCTATAAATACTGACACACCCCAGAGAATCACCCTATAAATCATGACACACTCCAAGGAATCGCCTTTTGAGCAGTGACACACACCCCATCATCGCCCTATAAATGCTGATACAAAACCCAGAATCGCTATATAATTACTGACACATTCACCGGAATCGTGCTATAAATACTGACACACTCACTGGAATCACCCTATAAATACTGACACAGTCCCCGGAATCACCCCATTAATATTGACACGCTCCCCGGAATTGCTCTATAAATACTGACACACTCCCCGGAATCGCTCTATAAATACTGACACACTCCCTGGAATCGCTCTATAAATGCTGACACACTCCCTGGAATCGGCGTTAAAAATACTGACACACTCCCCGAATCGCCCTATAAATACAGACACACTCCCCGGACTCGCCATATAAATACTGACACTGTCCTCGGAATCGCCATATAAATACTGACATACACCCCAGAATCGCCCTATAAATACTGACCGACTCACCGGAATCGCATTATAAATACTGACATACTCCCCGGATTTGCTCTATAAATACTGACACACTCCCCGGAATCGCATTAAAAATTGTGACACACTCTCCGGAATTGCCCTATAGATACTGACACACTCCCTGGAATCACCCTATAAATACTGACACACATCCCGGACTCACCCTCTAAATACTGACACACTCCCCGGAATCACGCTATAAATACTGACACACTTCGCGGATTAGCTCTATAAATACTGACACACTCCCCGGAATGGCCTTAAAAATACAGACACACTCCCCGGACTCGCCCTATAAATCCTGACATAATGCCCGGAATTGCCCTATAAATGCAGGCACACTCCCCAGAATCGCCCTTTAAATACTGACACAATCCCCGGAATCACCCTATAAATAATGACACACTCCCCGGAATTGCATTAAAAATAGTACTCACTCTCCGGAATTGCCCTATAAATACTGACACACTCCTTGGAATCACCGAATAAATACTGACACACATCCCAGAATCACCCTATAAATACTGACACACCCCCGAGAATCACCCGATAAATCCTGACACACTCCAAGGAATCGCCTTTTGAGTAGTGACACACTCCCCGTTATCGCCCTATAACTGCTGACACAATCCCCAGAATCGCTATATAATGACTGAGACACTCACCGGAATCGTGCTATAAATATGGACACACTCCCCGGACTCAACCTATAAATACTGACACACTCCCCGGAATCAGCCTATAAATACTGACACACTACCTGCAATCGCCAAATAATTACTGACACACTCCCCGGAATCACCCCATAAATTCAGACACATTCACCGGAATCGCCCCATAAATACTGACACATTCCCAGAAACGCCCTATAAATACTGACACAATCCCCGGAATCACCCTGTAAATACTGACACACTCCCCGGAATCACCGTATAAATACAGACACACTCCCCAGAATCATCCCATAAATACTGACACAATCCCCGGAATCGCCCTATAAATACAGGCACAGTTCCGGAATCGCCCTATAAATACTGACACACTGCCTGGAATCGCCCTATACATCCTGACATACTCCCCAGAATCGTGCTATAAATACAGACACAGTCCCCGGAATTGGCCCATAAATACTGATACACTCCCCAGTATTGCCCTATAAATATTGACACACTCCCCGATATTGCCCTATAAACAGTGACACTCGCCAAGGAATTGGCCATTAAATACTGACACAATCCCCGGAATCGTCCCATAAAGACTGACACATTCCCCAGAAACACCCTATAAATCCTGACACAATGCCCGGAATCCCCCTATAAATGCAGGCACACTCCTTGGTATCGCCCTTTAAATCCCGACACAACGGCCGGAATCGCACTATAAATGCAGGCACACTCCCCAGAATCGCCCTTTAAATACTGACACAATCCCCGGAATCACCCTATAAATAATGACACACTCCCCGGAATTGCATTAAAAATAGTACTCACTCTCCAGAATTGCCCTATAAATACTGACACACTCCTTGGAATCACCGAATAAATACTGACACACATCCCGGAATCACCCTATAAATACTGACACACTCCCGGGAATCGCCCTATAAATCCTGACACACGCCATGGAATCGCCTTTTGAGTAGTGACACACTCCCCGGATTCGCCCTATAAATACTGACACAATCCCCAGAATCGCTATATAAATACTGACACACTCCCCAGAGTCTCCCGATAAATGCTGAAACACTCCCCGGAACGGCACTATAGATCCTGACACACTGCCCGGAACTGCCCTATAATTACTGACACACTTCCCGGAATTGCCCTATAAATATTGACAAACTGCCCGGAATCGCCTTATAAATACTGACACACTGCCAGGAATCATCCTGTAAATACTGATACACAATCCCCGGAATGGCCCCATAAATACTGACACACTCCCTGGAATCGCCCTATAAATACTGACACACTCCCCAGAATCACCTAATACATACTGCCACAATCTGCGGAATCGCCATATAAATACAGACACACTCCCAGGAATCGTCTATAAATATTGACACACTCCCCCGAATTGCACTATAAATACTGCCACTGTCCTTGGAATCGCCCTATAAATATTGACATACTCCCCAGAATCGCCCTATAAATACTGACACATTCCCAGGAATCGCCCTATAAATCCTGACACACTCCATGGAATCGCCTTTTGAGTAGTGACACACTCCCCATCATCGCCCTATAAATGCTGACACAATGCCCAGAATGGCTATATAAATACTGACACACTCCCCAGGATTATGCAATAAATATTGATACACACCCCAATATCGCTCTATAAATGCTGACAGACTCCACGCAAAGTCTCCATTAAGACTGACACACTCCCCAGAATTGTCGTTTAAATCCTGAAACACTGCCGGAATCGTAGTATAAGAACAGACACACTCGCTGGAATCACCCTATAAATACTGACACACTCCCCAAAATCGCCCTATGAATACTGATACACACCCCGGAATCACCCTATAAATACTGACACACTCCCCAAAATCGCCCGATAAATACTGAAACAATCCCCGGAACGGACCCTATAAATACAGAAACATTGCCCGGAATCACCCTATAAATACTGACACGCTGCCAGGAATCGCCCTATAAATACTGTCACAGTCCTTGGAATTGCCCTATAAATACTGACAGACTCCCCGGAATCGCCCTATAAATACTGACACACTCCCCGGATTCGCCCTACAAATATTGACACACTCCCCGGATTCGCCCTATAAATACTGACACTCTCCCAGGAATCGGCCTATAAATACTGACACATTCCCCGGAATCGCCCCATAAATATTGACACACTCCCCGATATCGCCCTATAAATATTGACAAACTCCCCGGAATCACTCTATAAATAATGACATACTCCGCGGAATCGCTCTATAAATACGGACACACTCCCCGGAATCACTCTATAAATACTGACACACTCCCCAAAATTGGCCTTATGAATACAGACACACTCCCCGGACTCACCCTATAAATACTGACACACTCCCCGGAATCGCTCTATAAATACTGACACACTCCCCAGAATCGCCCGATGAATACTGAAACACTCCCCGGAACAACCCTATAAATATTAACACACTGCCCGGAAGTGCCCTATAAATACTGACACGCTGCCTGGAATCGCCCTATACATCCTGACATACTCCCCAGAATCGCGCTATAAATACAGACACACTCCCCGGAATTGGCCCATAAATACTGATACACTCCCCAGTATCGCCCTATAAATATTGACACACTCCCCGATATTGCCCTATAAACAGTGACACTCGCCAAGGAATTGGCCAATAAATACTGACACAATCCCCGGAATCGCCCTATAAATAATGACACTCTCCCCGGAATCGCATTAAAAATAGTACTCACTCTTCGGAATTGCCCTATAAATACTGACACACTCCTTGGAATCATCCTATAAATACTGACACACATCCCAGAATCACCCTATAAATCCTGACACACTCCATGGAATAGCCTTTTGAGTAGTGACACACTCCCCGTCATCACCCTATAAATACTGACACAATCCCCAGAATCGCTATATAATGACTGACACACTCACCGGAATCGTGCTATAAATACGGACACACTCCCTGGAATCGGCCCATTAATACTGACACAGTCCCCGGATTCGCCCTATTAATACGGACACTCTCCCAGGAATCGCACTATAAATACTGACACAGTCCCCGGAATTGCCCCATAGATATTGACACACTCCCCGATATCGCCCTTTAAATATTGATACACTCCCCGGAAATGCTCTATAAATACTGACACACTCCCCGGAATCGCTCTATAGATACTGACACAATCCCCGGACTCGCTCTATATATACTGACACACTCCCCAGAATCTCCCGATAAATACTGAAACACTCCCCGGAACGGCGCTATAGATCCTGACACACTGCCCGGAACTGCCCTATAATTACTGACACACTTCCCGGAATTGCCCTATAAATATTGACAAACTGCCCGGAATCGCCTTATAAATACTGACACACTGCCAGGAATCATCCTGTAAATACTGATACACTCCCCGGTATCGCCCTATAAATACTGACACAATCCCCGGAATGGCCCTATAAATACAGAGACACTCCCTGGAATCGCCCTATCAATACTGACACACTCCCCAGAATCACCTTATAAATATTGAGACACTCCCGGAAACACCCTATAAATAATACACCCTCCCCAGAATCACCTAATAAATACTGACACGATCTGCGGAATCGCCATATAAATACAGACACACTCCCAGGAATTGCCTATAAATATTGACACACTCCCCCGAATCGCACTATAAATACTGCCACTGTCCTTGGAATCACCCTATAAATACTGACAGACTCCCCAGAATCGCATTAAAATTAGTGACACACTCTCCGGAATTGCCCTATAGGTACTGACACACTCCCCGGAATCACCCTATAAATACTGACACACATCCCGGAATCACCCTATAAATACTGACACATTCCCGGGAATCGCCCTACAAATCCTGACATACTCCATGGAATCGCCTTTTGAGTAGTGACACACTCCCCGTCATCGCCCTATAAATGCTGACACAATCCCCAGAATCGCTATATACGTACTGACACACTCCCCGGAATTGCCCTATAAATACTGACAGACTCCCCGGAATCGCCCTATAAATACTGAGACACTCCCGGAATCACCCTATAAATAATGACACACTCCCCAGAATTGCCTTATAAATACTGACACACTCCCTGGGATCACCCTAAAAATACTGACACACTCCCGGGTATCACCCTATAAATCTTGACACACTCCATGGAATAGCATTTTGAGTAGTGACATACTCCCAGTCATCGCCCTATAAATGTTGACACAATCCCTGAATCGCTATATCAATACTGCCACACTCCCCGGAATCATGCAATAAATATTGACACACTCCCCGTTATCACCCTATAAATGTGACACACTCCCCGCAATGTCTCCATAAAGACTGACACACTCCCCAGAATTGCCCTATAAATCCTGAAACACTGCCCGGAATCGCCGTATAAAAACAGACATACTACCTGCAACGCCAAATAAATACTGACACACTCACCATAATCGCCCTATAGATACTGACACACTCACCATAATTGCCCTATAAATACTGACACACTCCCCGGATTCGCCCTATTAATACAGACACTCTCCCAGAAATCGGCCTATAAATACTGACACAGTCCCCGGAATCGCCCCATAAACATTGACACAATCCCCGATATCACCCTATAAATATTGACAAACTCCCCGGAATCGCTCTATAAATAATGACACACTCCGCGGAATCGCTCTATAAATACTGACACACTCCCCGGAATCGCTCTATAAATACTGACACACTCCCCAAAATTGGCCTTATGAATACAGACACACTCCCCGGACTCACCCCATTAATACTGACACACTCCCCGGAATCGCTCTTTAAATACTGACACACTCCCCAGAATCGCCCGATGAATATTGAAACACTCCATCGAACAACGCTATAAATATTAACATACTGCCCGGAATCGCCCTATAAATACTGTCACAGTCCTTGGAATCGCCCTACAAATACTGACATAGTCCCCGGAATCGCCCTATAAATACTGACAGCATCCCGGAATCGCCCTATAAATACTGAGACACTCCAGGAATCACCCTATAAATAATGACACACTCCCTGGAATTGCCTTATAAATACTGACACGCTCCCCGGAATCGCATTAAAAATTGTGATACGCTCTCCAGAATTGCCTTATATATACTGACACACTCCCTGGATTCACCCTACAAATACTGACACACATCCTGGAATCAGCCTATAAATACTGACACACTCCTGGGAATCGCCCTATAAATCCTGACACACTCCATGGAATAGCCTTTTGAGTAGTGAAACACTCCCCATCCTCACCACATAAATGCTGACACATTCCCAGAATAGCTATATAAATACTGACACACTCATCGGAATTGTGCTATAAATACGGACACACCCCCTGGAATTGGCCCATAAATACTGACACACTCCCTGGAATCTCCCTCTTAATACTGATACACTCCCCGGAATCGCCCTATAAATACTGAAATAATGCCCGGAATCGCACTATAAATACTGAAACACTCCCTAGAATAGTCCTATAAATAGTAAAACACTCCGCAGATCGGCCCAATAGATGCTGACACACTGATGGGAAACGCCCTATAAATACTGACACACTCCCCGGAATCACCCTATAAATACTGACACACTCCCTGGAGTCGCCCCATAAGTACTGACACACACCCCGAAATCACCTTATAAATACTGAGACACTCCCAGAATCGCCCGATGAATATTGAAACACTCCATGGAACAACGCTATAAATATTAACATACTGCCCGGAATCGCCCTATAAATACTGTCACAGTCCTTGGAATCGCCCTACAAATACTGACATAGTCCCCGGAATCGCCCTATAAATACTGACAGCATCCCGGAATCGCCCTATAAATACTGAGACACTCCAGGAATCACCCTATAAATAATGACACACTCCCCGGAATTGCCTTATAAATACTGACACGCTCCCCGGAATCGCATTAAAAATTGTGATACGCTCTCCAGAATTGCCTTATATATACTGACACACTCCCTGGATTCACCCTACAAATACTGACACACATCCTGGAATCAGCCTATAAATACTGACACACTCCTGGGAATCGCCCTATAAATCCTGACACACTCCATGGAATAGCCTTTTGAGTAGTGACACACTCCCCATCATCGCCCTATAAATACTGACACAATCCCCAGAATCGCTATATACATACTGACACATTCCCCGGAATCGTGCAATAAATATTGACACACTTCCCGGTATCGGCCTATAAATAGTGACACACTCCCCGGAATCACCCTATAAATGCTGACACACTCCACGCAATGTCTCCATAAAGACTCACACACTCCCGGGAATTGCACTATAAATCCTGAAACACTGCCCAGAATCACCGTATAAAAACAGACACACTCCCTGGAATCACCCTATAAATACAGAGACTCTCCCAGGAATCGCCCTATAAATACTGACACAGTCCCGGGAATCGCCCCATAAATATTGACACACTCCCCGACATCGCCCGATAAATATTGACGAACTCCCCGGAACCGTTCTATAAATAATGACACACTCCCCCGAAAGACCTTATAAATACAGACACACTTCCCGGACTCGCCTTATAAAAACAAACAGTCACACGCCCGGAATCGCCCGATAAATACTGACACACTGCCGGGAATCGCCATATAAATACTGACACACTCCCCGGAATTGGCCCATAAATACTGACACACTACCTGGAATCGCCATATAATTACTGACACACTCCCCGGAATCGCCCCATTAATTCTGACACACTCCCCGGAATCGCCCTATAAACACAGACACACTCCCCAGAATCGTCCCATAAATACTGACACAATCCCCGGAATCGCCCTATAAATACAGACACACTTCCGGGAATCGCGCTATAAATACGGACACACTGCCTAGATTCCCCCTATACATCCTGACATACTCCCCGGAATCGCGCTATAAATACGGACGCACTCCCCGGATTTGGCCCATAAATACTGACAAACTCCCCGGAATCGCCCCATAAATACTGACACAGTCCCTGATATTGCCCAATAAACAGTGATACTCTCCCCGGAATTGGCCAATAAATACTGACACAATTCCCGCAATCACTCTATAAATACTGACACACTCCCCAGAATCGCCCGATAAATACTGAAACACTCCCCGGAACAGACCAATAGATCCTGACACACTGCACGGAATCGCCCTAAAAGTACTGACACACTTCCCGGAATTGCCCTATAAATATTGACGAACTGCCGGGAATCTCCCTATAAATACTGACACGCTGCCAGGAATCATCCTGTAAATACTGATATACTCCCCGGTATCACCCTATAAATACTGACACACTCCCCGGAATCGCCCCATTAATTCTGACACATTCACCGGAATCACCCCATAAATACTGACACATTCCCGGAAACGCCCTATAAATACTGACACAATCCCCGGAATCGTCCCATAAATACTGACACACTCCCCGGAATCACCCTATAAACACAGACACACTCCCCGGAATCGTCCCATAAATACTGACACAATCCCCGGAATCGCCCTAGAAATACAGACACACTTCCGGGAATCGCGCTATAAATACGGACACACTGCCTAGATTCCCCCTATACCTCCTGACATACTCCCCTGAATCGCACTATAAATACGGACACACTCCCCGGATTTGGCCCATAAATACTGACACAATCCCCGGAATCGCCCCATAAATACTGACACAGTCCCCGATATTGCCCAATAAACAGTGATACTCTCCCCGGAATTGGCCAATAAATACTGACAAAATTCCCGCAATCACTCTATAAATACTGACACACTCCCCAGAATCGCCCGATAAATACTGAAACACTCCCCGGAACGGACCTATAGATCCTGACACACTGCACGGAATCGCCCTAAAAGTACTGACACACTTCCCGGAATTGCCCTATAAATATTTACGAACTGCCGGGAATCTCCCTATAAATACTGACACGCTGCCAGGAATCATCCTATAAATACTGATATACTCCCCGGTATCGCCCTATAAATACTGACACAATCCCCAGAATCGCACTATAAATACAGACACACTCCCAGGAATCGCCCTATAAATACGGACATACTCCCCAGAATCGCCCTATAAATACTGACAGGCTCCCCGAAATCACAATAAAAATAGTGACACACACTCCGGAACTGCCCTATAGATACTGACACACTCCCTGGAATCACCCTATAAATACTGACACACATCCAAGAATCACACTAAAATTACTGACACACTCCCGGGAATCGCCCTATAAATCCTGACACACTCCATGGAATAGCCTTTTGAGTAGTGACACACTCCCCATCATCGCCCTATAAATGCTGACACAATCCCCGCATTGTCTCGATAAAGACTGACACACTCCCCAAAATCGCCCTATAAATCCTGAAACACTGCCCGGAATCGCTGCATAAAGCAGACACAATCCCGGGAATCGCCCTATAAATACTGACACACTCCCTGGATTCACCCTATAAATACTGACACACTCCCTGGATTCACCCTATAAATACGGACACTCTCCCAGGAATCGCCCTATAAATACTGACACAGTCCTCGAAATCGCCCCATAAATATTGACACACTCCCCGATATCACCCTATAAATATTGACAAACGCCCCGGAATCACTCTATAAATACTGACACACTCCCCAGATTGGCCTTATAAATACTGACACACTCCCCGGACTCAGCCTATAAATACTGACAAACTCCCCGGAATCGCACTATAAATACTGACACCCTCCCCAGAATCACCCGATGAATACTGAAACACTCCCTGGAACGACCCTATAAATAATGACACACTGCCCGGAAGCGCCCTATAAATACTGGCACGCTGCCAGGAATCGCGCTATAAATACTGTCACAGTCCTTGGAATCACCCTATAAATACTGACATACTCCCCAGAATCACCCTATAAATTCTGACAGACTCCCCGGAATCGCCCTATAAGTGCTGACACACTAACGGGAATCGCCCTATAAATACTGAAACACTCCCGGAATCACCCTATAAATAATGACAAACTCCCCGGAATTGCCTTATAAATACTGACACTCTCCCCGGAATCGCATTAACAATTGTGACACACTCTCCGGAATCACTCTATAAATACTGACACACTACCTGGAATCACCCTACAAATACTGACACACATCCCGGAATCACCCCATAAATACTGACACACTACCTGGAATCACCCTACAAATACTGACACACATCCCGGAATCACCCTATAAATACTGACACACTACCTGGAATCATCCTACAAATACTGACACACATCCCGGAATCACTCTATAAATACTGACACACTACCTGGAATCACCTTACAAATACTGACACACATCCCGGAATCACCCTATAAATACTGACACACTACCGGGAATAGCCCTATAAATCCTGACGCACTCCATGGAATAGCCTTTTGAGTAGTGACACATTCCCCATCATCGCCCTATAAATGCTGACACAATCCCCAGAATCGCTATATAAATACTGACACGCTCACCGGAATCGTGCAATAGATATTGACATACTCCCCGATATTGCCCTACAAATAGCGACACACTCCCGGAATCGCCCTATAAATGCTGACACACTCCCCGCAATGTCTCCAAAAAGATTGACACACTCCCCAGAATTGCCGTATAAATCCTGAAACACTGACCGGAATCGCCATATAAAAACAGACACACTCCGTGGAATCGCCCTATAAATACGGACACTCTCCCAGGTATCGCCCTTTACATCCTGACATACTACCCGGAATCGCGCTATAAACACGGACACACTCCCCGGAATTGGTCCATAAATACTGATACACTCCCCGGTATTGCCCGATAAATACTGAAACACTCCAAGGAATCGCCCCATAAATACTGACACAGTCCCTGATATTGCTCTATAAACAGTGATACTCTCCCCGGAATTGGCCAATAAATACTGACACAATCCCCGGAATCGCCCCATAAAGACTGACACACTCCCCAGAAGCGCCCTATAAATCATGACACAATGCCCGGAATTGCCCTTTTAAATGCAAACACACTCCCCGGAATCGCCCGTTAAATCCTGACACAATGCCCGGAATCGCCCTATAAATGCAGGCACACTCCCCGGAATCGCCTTATAAATAATGACACACTCCCCTGAATCGCATTAAAAATAGTGACTCACACTCCGGAATTGCCCTATAAATACTGACATACTCCTTGAAATCACCCTATAAATACTGAAACACATCCTGAGAATCGCCCTATAAATCCTGACACTCTCCATGGAATCGCCTTTAGAGTAGTGACACACTCCCCGTCATCTCCCTATAAATGCGGACACAATCCCCAGAATCACTATATAATTAATGACACACTCCCTGGAATCGGCCCATAAATACTGACATATCCCCGGATTCCCCCTATAAATACGGACACTCTGCCAGGAATCGCCCTATAAATACTGAAAGCATCCCCGGAATCGCCCCATAAATATTGACAAACTCCACGGAATCGCTCTATAGAGACTGACATACTCCCCGGACTCGCCCTATAAATACTGACATACGCCACAGAATCGCCCTATAAATATTGACACAATCCCCGGAATTGCCCTATAAATTCAGACACACTCCCGGGATTTGCCCTATAAATACTGACACACTCCCCTGAATTGCCCAAATATACTGACACACTACCTGGAATCACCCTACAAATACTGACACACATCCCGGAATCACTCTATAAATACTGACACACTACCTGGAATCACCCTACAAATACTGACACACATCCCGGAATCACCCTATAAATACTGACACACTACCGGGAATAGCCCTATAAATCCTGACACACTCCATGGAATAGCCTTTTGAGTAGTGACACACTCCCCATCATCGCCCTATAAATGCTGACACAATCCCCAGAATCGCTATATAAATACTGACACGCTCACTGGAATCGTGCAATAGATATTGACATACTCCCCGATATTACCCTACAAATAGTGACACACTCCCGGAATCGCCCTATAAATGCTGACACACTCCCCGCAATGTCTCCATAAAGACTGACACACTCCCCAGAATCGCCGTATAAATCCTGAAACACTGACCGGAATTGCCATATAAAAAGACACACTCCCTGGAATCGCCCTATAAATACGGACACTCTCCCAGGTATCGCCCTTTACATCCTGACATACTCCCCGGAATCGCGCTATAAATACGGACACACTCCCCGGAATTGGCCCATAAATACTGATACACTCCCCGGTATTGCCCTATAAATACTGAAACACTCCCCGGAATTGGCCAATAAATACCGACACAGTCCCCGGAATCGCCCCACAAAGACTGACACACTCCCCAGAAGCGCCCTATAAATCATGACACAATGCCCGGAATCGCCCTATAAATGCAGGCACACTCCCCGGAATCGCCTTATAAATAATGACATGCTCCCCTGAATCGCATTAAAAATAGTGACTCACTCTCCGGAATTGCCCTATAAATACTGACACACATCCCGGAATCACCCTATAAATACTGACACAACCCCGAGAATCGCCCTATAAATCCTGACACACTCCATGGAATCGCCTTTAGAGTAGTGACACACTCCCCGTCATCTCCCTATAAATGCTGACACAATCCTCAGAATCACTATATAATTACTGACACACTCCATGGAATCATGCTTTAAATACGGACACACTCCCTGGAATCGGCCCATAAATACTGACATACTCCCCGGATTCCCCCTATAAATACGGACACTCTGCCAGGAATCGCCCTATAAACTCCACGGAATCGCTCTATAAATACTGACACACTCCCCGGACTCGCCCTATAAATACTGACATACTCCCCAGAATCGCCCTATAAATATTGACACAATCCCCGGAATTGCCCTATAAATTCAGACACACTCCTGGGAATCGCCCTATAAATACTGATACACTCCCCTGAATCGCCCTATATATACTGACACACTCCCCGGAATTGCCCTATAAATATTGAGACACTCCCGGAATCACCCTATAAATAATGACACACTCCCCGGAATCGCCTTATAAATACTGACACAATCCCCAGAATCACCCTATAAATACAGACACACTCCAAGGAATCGCTCTATAAATACTGACACTCCCCGGAATCACAGTATAAATACTGTCACTGCCCTCAGAATCGCCCTATAAATACTGACATACTCCCCAGAATCGCCCTATAAATACTGACAGACTCCCCGGAATCGCATTAAAAATAGTGACACACTCTCCGGAAATGCCTTATAGATACTGACACACTCCCTGGAATCACCCTATAAATACTGACACACACACCGGAATCACCCTATAAATACTGACACACTCCCTGCAATCACCCTATAGATACTGACACACACACCGGAATCACCCTATAAATACTGACACACACACCGGAATCACCCTATAAATACTGACACACACACACTGGAATCACCCTATAAATACTGACACACTCCCTGCAATCACCCTATAAATACTGACACACACACCGGAATCACCCTATAAATACTGACACTCTCCCCAGAATCGCCCTATAAATACTGACATACTCACCAGAATTGCCCAATAAATACTGACAGACTCCCCAGAATCGCCTAATAAGTACTGAAGCACTCCCCGGAATCACCCTATAAATACTGACACTCCCGGAATCACCCAATAAATAATGACACACTCCCCGGAATTGCCTTATAAATACTGACATTCACTCCGGAATCGCATTAAAAATTGTGACAAACTGCCCGGAATCGCCCTATAAATACTGTCACAGTCCTTGGAATCGCCCTATAAATACTGACATACTTCCCGGAATTGCCCTATAAATACTGACACACTCCCCGGAATCGCCCTATAAATACTGACACACTCCCCGGAATCGCCCTATAAATACTGACACACTGCCAGGAATCGCCCTATAAATAGTGTCCCAGTCCGTGGAATCGCCCTATAAATACCGACAAGCTCCCTGGAATCACCATATAAAGACTGACAGACTCCCCGGAATCGCCCTATAAGTACTGACACACTCCCCGGAATCACCCTATAAATATTGAGACACTCCCGGAATCACCCTATAAATACTGACACACCCCCCGGAATCGCATTAAAAATTGTGACACACTCTCCGGAATTGCCCTATAGATACTGACACACTCCCTGGAATCACCCTATAAATACTGACACACATCCCGGAATCACCCTATAAATACTGACACACATCCCAGGAATCGCCCTATAAATCCTGACAAACTCCATGGAATAGCCTTCTGAGTAGTGACACACTCCCCGTCATCACCCTATAAATGCTGACACAATAACCAGAATCGCTACATAAATACTGACACACTCCCCGCAATGTCTCTATAAAGATTGACACACACCCCAGAATCGCCCTATAAATCCTGAAACACTGCCCGGAATCGCCGTATAAAAAGAGACACACTCCCTGGAATCGCCCTATAAGTAGTGACACACTCCCTGGAATCACCCTATAAATACTGACACACATCCCGGGAATCGCCCTATAAATCCTGACAAACTCCATGGAATAGCCTTCTGAGTAGTGACACACTCCCCGTCATCACCCTATAAATGCTGACACAATAACCAGAATCGCTACATAAATACTGACACATTCCCGGAATCGCCCTATAAATACTGAAACGCTCCCCGCAATGTCTCTATAAAGATTGACACACACCCCAGAATTGCCCTATAAATCCTGAAACACTGCCCGGAATCGCCGTATAAAAAGAGACACACTCCCTGGAATCGCCCTTTAAATACTGACACACACCCCGGAATCGCCTTATAAATACTGACAACATCCCCGGAATCGCCTTTAAATACTGACAAAATCCCCGGAATCGCCCTATAAATACAGACACATTCCCCGGAATCGTCCCATAATTACTGACACAATCCCCGGAATCGCCCTATAAATACAGACACACTTCCGGGAATCGCCCTATAAATACTGACACACTGCCTGGAATCACCCAATACACCCTGACATACTACCCGGAATCGCGCTATAAATACGGATACACTCCCCGGAATTGGCCCATAAATACTGACACAGTCCCCGGTATCGACCTATAAATACTGACACACTCTCCGATATTGCCCTATAAACAGTGACACACTCCCCGATATTGCCCTATAAACAGTGACACTCTCCCCGGAATTTGCCAATTAATACTGACACACTCCCCAGAATCGCCCTATAAATCCTGACACAATGCCCGGAATCGCCCTATAAATGCAGGCACACTCCTCAGAATCGCCCTTTATATACTGACACATTGCCCGGAATAGCCCTATAAATGCAGGCACAATCCCAGGAATTGCCCTTTAAATACTGACACAATCCCCAGAATCACCCTATAAATACTGACACATTCCCCGGAATCACCCTATAAATACTGACACAATCCCAGGAGTCGCCTTATAAATAATGGCACACTCCCCGGAATCGCATTAAAAGTAGTGACTCACTCTCCGGAATTGCCATATAAATACTGTCACACTCCTTGGAATCACCCTATCAATACTGACACACATCCCGGAATCACCCTATAAATACTGACACATTCCCGGGAATCGCCCTACAAATCCTGACACACTCCATGGAATAGCCTTTTGAGTAGTGACACACTCCCCATCATCGCCCTATAAATGCTGACACAATCCCCAGAATCGCTATATAAATACTGACACGCTCACCGGAATCGTGCAATAGATATTGACATACTCCCCGATATTGCCCTACAAATAGCGACACACTCCCGGAATCGCCCTATAAATGCTGACACACTCCCCGCAATGTCTCCAAAAAGATTGACACACTCCCCAGAATTGCCGTATAAATCCTGAAACACTGACCGGAATCGCCATATAAAAACAGACACACTCCGTGGAATCGCCCTATAAATACGGACACTCTCCCAGGTATCGCCCTTTACATCCTGACATACTACCCGGAATCGCGCTATAAACACGGACACACTCCCCGGAATTGGTCCATAAATACTGATACACTCCCCGGTATTGCCCGATAAATACTGAAACACTCCAAGGAATCGCCCCATAAATACTGACACAGTCCCTGATATTGCTCTATAAATAGTGCTACTCTCCCCGGAATTGGCCAATAAATACTGACACAATCCCCGGAATCGCCCCATAAAGACTGACACATTCCCCAGAAACACCCTATAAATCCTGACACAATGCCCGGAATCGCCCTTTTAAATGCAAGCACACTCCCCGGAATCGCCCGTTAAATCCTGACACAATGCCCGGAATCGCCCTATAAATGCAGGCACACTCCCCGGAATCGCCTTATAAATAATGACACACTCCCCTGAATCGCATTAAAAATAGTGACTCACACTCCGGAATTGCCCTATAAATACTGACATACTCCTTGAAATCACCCTATAAATACTGAAACACATCCTGAGAATCGCCCTATAAATCCTGACACTCTCCATGGAATCGCCTTTAGAGTAGTGACACACTCCCCGTCATCTCCCTATAAATGCGGACACAATCCCCAGAATCACTATATAATTAATGACACACTCCCTGGAATCGGCCCATAAATACTGACATATCCCCGGATTCCCCCTATAAATACGGACACTCTCCCAGGAATCGCCCTATAAATACTGAAAGAATCCCCGGAATCGCCCCATAAATATTGACAAACTCCACGGAATCGCTCTATAGAGACTGACATACTCCCCGGACTCGCCCTATAAATACTGACATACGCCACAGAATCGCCCTATAAATATTGACACAATCCCCGGAATTGCCCTATAAATTCAGACACACTCCCGGGATTTGCCCTATAAATACTGACACACTCCCCTGAATTGCCCAAATATACTGACACACTACCTGGAATCACCCTACAAATACTGACACACATCCCGGAATCACTCTATAAATACTGACACACTACCTGGAATCACCCTACAAATACTGACACACATCCCGGAATCACCCTATAAATACTGACACACTACCGGGAATAGCCCTATAAATCCTGACACACTCCATGGAATAGCCTTTTGAGTAGTGACACACTCCCCATCATCGCCCTATAAATGCTGACACAATCCCCAGAATCGCTATATAAATACTGACACGCTCACTGGAATCGTGCAATAGATATTGACATACTCCCCGATATTACCCTACAAATAGTGACACACTCCCGGAATCGCCCTATAAATGCTGACACACTCCCCGCAATGTCTCCATAAAGACTGACACACTCCCCAGAATCGCCGTATAAATCCTGAAACACTGACCGGAATTGCCATATAAAAAGACACACTCCCTGGAATCGCCCTATAAATACGGACACTCTCCCAGGTATCGCCCTTTACATCCTGACATACTCCCCGGAATCGCGCTATAAATACGGACACACTCCCCGGAATTGGCCCATAAATACTGATACACTCCCCGGTATTGCCCTATAAATACTGAAACACTCCCCGGAATTGGCCAATAAATACCGACACAGTCCCCGGAATCGCCCCACAAAGACTGACACACTCCCCAGAAGCGCCCTATAAATCATGACACAATGCCCGGAATCGCCCTATAAATGCAGGCACACTCCCCGGAATCGCCTTATAAATAATGACATGCTCCCCTGAATCGCATTAAAAATAGTGACTCACTCTCCGGAATTGCCCTATAAATACTGACACACATCCCGGAATCACCCTATAAATACTGACACAACCCCGAGAATCGCCCTATAAATCCTGACACACTCCATGGAATCGCCTTTAGAGTAGTGACACACTCCCCGTCATCTCCCTATAAATGCTGACACAATCCTCAGAATCACTATATAATTACTGACACACTCCATGGAATCATGCTTTAAATACGGACACACTCCCTGGAATCGGCCCATAAATACTGACATACTCCCCGGATTCCCCCTATAAATACGGACACTCTGCCAGGAATCGCCCTATAAACTCCACGGAATCGCTCTATAAATACTGACACACTCCCCGGACTCGCCCTATAAATACTGACATACTCCCCAGAATCGCCCTATAAATATTGACACAATCCCCGGAATTGCCCTATAAATTCAGACACACTCCTGGGAATCGCCCTATAAATACTGATACACTCCCCTGAATCGCCCTATATATACTGACACACTCCCCGGAATTGCCCTATAAATATTGAGACACTCCCGGAATCACCCTATAAATAATGACACACTCCCCGGAATCGCCTTATAAATACTGACACAATCCCCAGAATCACCCTATAAATACAGACACACTCCAAGGAATCGCTCTATAAATACTGACACTCCCCGGAATCACAGTATAAATACTGTCACTGCCCTCAGAATCGCCCTATAAATACTGACATACTCCCCAGAATCGCCCTATAAATACTGACAGACTCCCCGGAATCGCATTAAAAATAGTGACACACTCTCCGGAAATGCCTTATAGATACTGACACACTCCCTGGAATCACCCTATAAATACTGACACACACACCGGAATCACCCTATAAATACTGACACACTCCCTGCAATCACCCTATAGATACTGACACACACACCGGAATCACCCTATAAATACTGACACACACACCGGAATCACCCTATAAATACTGACACACACACACTGGAATCACCCTATAAATACTGACACACTCCCTGCAATCACCCTATAAATACTGACACACACACCGGAATCACCCTATAAATACAGACACTCTCCCCAGAATCGCCCTATAAATACTGACATACTCACCAGAATTGCCCAATAAATACTGACAGACTCCCCAGAATCGCCTAATAAGTACTGAAGCACTCCCCGGAATCACCCTATAAATACTGACACTCCCGGAATCACCCAATAAATAATGACACACTCCCCGGAATTGCCTTATAAATACTGACATTCACTCCGGAATCGCATTAAAAATTGTGACAAACTGCCCGGAATCGTCCTATAAATACTGGCACATTCCCTGGAATCGCCCTATAAATAATAACACACTTCCCGGATACGCCCTGCTAATACTGACACACTCCCCGGAATCGCCCTATAAATACTGACACACTCCCCGGAATCGCCCTATAAATACTGACACACTGCCCGATATCGCCCTATAAATAGTGTCCCAGTCCGTGGAATCGCCCTATAAATACCGACAAGCTCCCTGGAATCACCATATAAAGACTGACACACTCCCCGGAATCGCCCTATAAGTACAGAAACACTCCCCGGAATCACCCTATAAATATTGAGACACTCCCGGAATCACCCTATAAATACTGACACACCCCCCGGAATCGCATTAAAAATTGTGACACACTCTCCGGAATTGCCCTATAGATACTGACACACTCCCTGGAATCACCCTATAAATACTGACACACATCCCGGAATCACCCTATAAATACTGACACACATCCCAGGAATCGCCCTATAAATCCTGACAAACTCCATGGAATAGCCTTCTGAGTAGTGACACACTCCCCGTCATCACCCTATAAATGCTGACACAATAACCAGAATCGCTACATAAATACTGACACACTCCCCGCAATGTCTCTATAAAGATTGACACACACCCCAGAATCGCCCTATAAATCCTGAAACACTGCCCGGAATCGCCGTATAAAAAGAGACACACTCCCTGGAATCGCCCTATAAGTAGTGACACACTCCCTGGAATCACCCTATAAATACTGACACACATCCCGGGAATCGCCCTATAAATCCTGACAAACTCCATGGAATAGCCTTCTGAGTAGTGACACACTCCCCGTCATCACCCTATAAATGCTGACACAATAACCAGAATCGCTACATAAATACTGACACACTCCCCGGAATCGCCCTATAAATACTGACACGCTCCCCGCAATGTCTCTATAAAGATTGACACACACCCCAGAATTGCCCTATAAATCCTGAAACACTGCCCGGAATCGCCGTATAAAAAGAGACACACTCCCTGGAATCGCCCTATAAATACTGACACACACCCCGGAATCGCCTTATAAATACTGACAAAATCCCCGGAATCGCCTTATAAATACTGACAAAATCCCCGGAATCGCCCTATAAATACAGACACATTCCCCGGAATCGTCCCATAATTACTGACACAATCCCCGGAATCGCCCTATAAATACAGACACACTTCCGGGAATCGCCCTATAAATACTGACACACTGCCTGGAATCACCCAATACACCCTGACATACTACCCGGAATCGCGCTATAAATACGGATACACTCCCCGGAATTGGCCCATAAATACTGATACACTCCCCGGTATCGCCCTATAAATACTGACACACTCCCCGATATTGCCCTATAAACAGTGACACACTCCCCGATATTGCCCTATAAACAGTGACACTCTCCCCGGAATTTGCCAATTAATACTGACACACTCCCCAGAATCGCCCTATAAATCCTGACACAATGCCCGGAATCGCCCTATAAATGCAGGCACACTCCTCAGAATCGCCCTTTATATACTGACACATTGCCCGGAATAGCCCTATAAATGCAGGCACAATCCCAGGAATTGCCCTTTAAATACTGACACAATCCCCAGAATCACCCTATAAATACTGACACATTCCCCGGAATCACCCTATAAATACTGACACAATCCCAGGAGTCGCCTTATAAATAATGGCACACTCCCCGGAATCGCATTAAAAGTAGTGACTCACTCTCCGGAATTGCCATATAAATACTGTCACACTCCTTGGAATCACCCTATCAATACTGACACACATCCCGGAATCACCCTATAAATACTGACACGCTCCCGAGAATTGCCCTATAAATCCTGACACACTCCATGGAATCGCCTTCTGAGTAGTGACACACTCCCCGTCAACACCCTATAAATGCTGACACAATCCCCAGAATCGCTATATAAATACTGACACACTCCCCAGAATCGTGCTATAAATACGGATACACTCCCTGGAATTGGCCCAAAAATACTGACACACTCCCCGGATTCACCCTATAAATACGGACACTCTCCCAGGAATCGCCCTATAAATACTGACACAATCCCAGGGATTGCCCCATAAATATTGACACACTCCCCGATATCGCCCTATAAATATTGAAACACTCCCCGGAATCGCTCTATAAATATTGACACACTCCCCGGAATCGCTCTATAAATACGACACACTCACCGGAATTGCTCTATAAATACTGACACACTCCCCAGAATGGCCTTATAAATACAGACACACTCCCCGGACTCGCCCTATAAATACTGACACACTCCACGGAATCACTCTAAAAATACTGACACACTCCCCAGGATCGCCCGATAAATACTGAAACACTCCCCGGAACGGCCTTATAGATCATGACACAATGCCCGGAATCGCCCTATAAATGCAGGCACACTCCCCGGAATCGCCCGTTAAATCCTGACACAATGCCCGGAATCGCCCTATAAACGCAGGCATACTCCCCGGAATCGCCTTATAAATAATGACACACTCCCCTGAATCGCATTAAAAATAGTGACTCACACTCTGGAATTGCCCTATAAATACTGACACACTGCCCAGAATCGCCCTATAAATACTGACATGCTGCCAAAAAGCATCCTGTAAATACTGACACACTCCCCGGAATCGCCCTATAAATTATGAGAAACGCCCGGAATCGCCCTATAAATAATGACACACTCCCCGGAATCGCCTTATAAATACTGACAAAATCCCCGGAATCGCCCTATAAATACAGACACAGTCCCAGGAATCGCCTTATAAATACTGAGAGACTCTCCAGATTGGCCTTATGAATACAGACACACTCCCAGGAATTGTCCTATAAATACTGACACACTCCCCGGAATCGCACTATAAATACTGTCACTGTCCTCGGAATCGCCCTATAAATACTGACATAAGCCCCAGAATCGCACTATAAATACTGACAGACTCCCCTGAATCGCATTAAATATAGTGACACACTCTCCGGAATTGCCCTATAGGTACTGACACACTCCCCGGAATCACCCTATAAGTACTGACACACACCCCGGAATCACCCTATAAATACTGACACAATCCCCAGAATCGCTACATAAATACTGACACACTCCACGGAATCGTGCAATAAATATTGACACACTCCCCGATATCGCCCTATAAATAGTATCACACTCGCCGGAATCACCCTATAAATGCTGACACACTCCCCGCAATGTCTCCATAAAGACTGACACACTCCCCAGAGTCGCCCTATAAGTCCTGAAACACTGCCCGGAATCGCCGTATAAAAACAGACACACTCCCTGGAATCGCCCTATAAATACTGACACGCTCCCCGGAATCGCCCTATAAATACTGACACACTCCCCGGAATCGCAGTATAAATACTGACACACTCCGCGGAATCGCCCTATAAATACTGAAACACTCCCCGGAACAGCCCTTTAAATATTGACACACTGCCAGGAATCACCCTATAAATACTGTCAAAGTCCTTGGAATCACCCTATAAATACTCACACACTCCCCGGAATCGCCTTATAAATACTGAGAGACTCCCCAGATTGGCCTTATGAATACAGACACACTCCCCGGACTCACCCTATAAATACTGACACACTCCCCAGAATCACCCGATAAATACTGAAACGCACCCCGGAACGGCCCTATTAATATTGACACACTGCCCGGAATCGCCCTATAAACACTGAGACACTCCCGGAATCACCCTATAAATAATGACACACTCCCCGGAATTGCCTTATAAATACTGACACACTCCCCGGAATCGCATTAAAAATTGTGACACATTCTCCTGAATTGCCCTGTCGATACTGACACACTCCCTGGAATCACCCTATAAATACTGACACACTCCCGGGAATCGCCCTATAAATCCTGACACACTCCATGGAATAGCCTTTTGAGTAGTGACACACTCCCCGGATTCGCCCTATAAATACGGACCCTCTCCCAGGAATCGCTCTTTATATACTGACACACTCCCCGGAATCACTCCATAAATACTGACACACTCCCCGATATCGACATATAAATATTGACACACTCCCCGGAATCGCTCTATAAATACTGACACACACTGGAATCGCTCTATAAATACTGACACACTCCCCAGAATGGCCTTATAAATACAGACACACTCCCCGGACTCGCCCTATAATACTGACACGCTCCCCGGAATCGCTCTATAAATACTGACACACTCCCCACAAACGCCCGATAAATACTGAAACACTCCCCGGAATCGCCGTATAAAAAGAGACACACTCCCTGGAATCGACCTATAAATACTGACACACTCCCCGGAATCGCGCTATAAATACTGACACACTCCCCGGAATCGCGCTATAAATACTGACACACTCCACAGATTCGCCCTATAAATACAGACACTCTCTCAGGAATCGCCCTATAAATATTGACAAACTCCCCGGAATCGCTCTATAAATATTGACACACTCTCCGGACTCGCCCTATAAATACTGACACAATTGCCAGAATCGCCATAGAAATATTGACACACTCCCCGGATTCGCTCTATAAATACTGACACCCTTCCCGGAATCGCTATTTAAATACTGACACACTCCCCGGATTCGCTCTATAAATACTGACACCCTTCCCGGAATCGCTATTTAAATACTGACACACTCCCCGGAATGGCCTTATAAATACAGACACACTCCCCGATCTCGCCCTATAAATACTGAGACACTTGCCGGAATCGCCATATATATATTGACACACTCCCCGGATTCGCTCTATAAATACTGACACACTGCCTGGAATCGCCCTATAACTACTGACACACTCCCCGGAGTCGCTCAATAAATAGTGAAACACTCCCCAGAATCGCCCGATAAATACTGAAACGCTCCCCGGAACAGCCCTATAAATATTGACACAGTGCCCGGAAAAACCCTATAAATAGTGACACGTTGCCAGGAATCACCCTATAAATACTGACACACTCCCCGGAATCACCCTATAAATCCTGACACACTCCATGGAATCGCCTTTTGAGTAGTGACACACTCCACGTCATCGCCCTATAAATACTGACACAATCCCCAGAATCGCTATATAAATACTGACACTCTCCACGGAATCGTGCAATAAATATTGACACACTCCCCGATATCGCCCTATAAATAGTATCACACTCGCCAGAATCGCCCTATAAATGCTGACACACTCCCCGCAATGTCTCCATAAAGACTGACACACTCCCCAGAATCGCCCTATAAGTCCTGAAACACTGCCCGGAATCGCCGTACAAAAACAGACACACTCCCTGGAATCGCCCTATAAATACTGACACACTCCCCGGAATCGCCCTATAAATACTGACACACTCCCCGGAATCGCACTATAAATACTGACACACTCCGCGGAATCGCCCTATAAATACTGAAACACTCCCCGGAACAGCCCTTTAAATATTGACACACTGCCCGGAATCGCCCTATAAACACTGACATGCTGCCAGGAATCACCCTATAAGTACTGTCAAAGTCCTTGGAATCACCCTATAAATACTCACACACTCCCCGGAATCGCCTTATAAATACTGAGAGACTCCCCAGATTGGCCTTATGAATACAGACACACTACCCGGACTCACCCTATAAATACTGACACACTCCCCAGAATCACCCGATAAATACTGAAACGCACCCCGGAACGGCCCTATAAATATTGACACACTGCCCGGAATCGCCCTATAAACACTGAGACACTCCCGGAATCACCCTATAAATAATGACACACTCCCCGGAATTGCCTTATAAATACTGACACACTCCCCGGAATCGCATTAAAAATTGTGACACATTCTCCTGAATTGCCCTATCGATACTGACACACTCCCTGGAATCACCCTATAAATACTGACACACATTCCGGAATCACCCTATAAATACTGACACACTCCCGGGAATCGCCCTATAAATCCTGACACACTCAATGGAATAGCCTTTTGAGTAGTGACACACTCCCCGGATTCGCCCTATAAATACGGACCCTCTCCCAGGAATCGCTCTTTATATACTGACACACTCCCCGGAATCACTCTATAAATACTGACACACTCCCCGATATCGACATATAAATATTAACACACTCCCCGGAATCGCTCTATAAATACTGGCACACACTGGAATCGCTCTATAAATACTGACACACTCCCCAGAATGGCCTTATAAATACAGACACACTCCCCGGACTCACCCTATAAATACTGACACACTCCCCACAAACGCCCAATAAATACTGAAACACTCCCCGGAATCGCCGTATAAAAAGAGACACACTCCCTGGAATCGACCTATAAATACTGACACACTCCCCGGAATCGCGCTATAAATACTGACACACACCCCGGAATCGCGCTATAAATACTGACACACTCCACAGATTCGCCCTATAAATACAGACACTCTCTCAGGAATCGCCCTATAAATATTGACAAACTCCCCGGAATCGCTCTATAAATACTGACACACTCCCCGGACTCGCCCTATAAATACTGACACAATTGCCAGAATCGCCATAGAAATATTGACACACTCCCCGGATTCGCTCTATAAATACTGACACCCTTCCCAGAATCGCTATTTAAATACTGACACGCTCCCCGGATTCGCTCTATAAATACCGACACCCTTCCCGGAATCGCTATTTAAATACTGACACACTCCCCGGAATGGCCTTATAAATACAGACACACTCCCCGATCTCGCCCTATAAATACTGAGACACTTGCCGGAATCGCCATATATATATTGACACACTCCCCGGATTCGCTCTATAAATACTGACACACTGCCTGGAATCGCCCAATAACTACTGACACACTCCCCGGAATCGCTCAATAAATACTGACACACTCCCCAGAATCGCCCGATAAATACTGAAACGCTCCCCAGAACAGCCCTATAAATATTGACACAGTGCCCGGAAAAACCCTATAAATACTGACACGTTGCCAGGAATCACCCTATAAATACTGACACACTCTCCGGAATCACCCTATAAATCCTGACACACTCCATGGAATCGCCTTTTGAGTAGTGACACACTCCACGTCATCGCCCTATAAATACTGACACAATCCCCAGAATCGCTATATAAATACTGACACACTCCACGGAATCGTGCAATAAATATTGACACACTCCCCGATATAGCCCTATAAATAGTATCACACTCGCCAGAATCGCCCTATAAATGCTGACACACTCCCCGCAATGTCTCCATAAAGACTGACACACTCCCCAGAATCGCCCTATAAGTCCTGAAACACTGCCCGGAATCGCCGTATAAAAACAGACACACTCCCTGGAATCGCCCTATAAATACTGACACACTCCCCGGAATCACCCTATAAATACTGACACACTCCCCGGAATCGCAGTATAAATACTGACACACTCCGCGGAATCGCCCTATAAATACTGAAACACTCCCCGGAACAGCCCTTTAAATATTGACACACTGCCCGGAATCGCCCTATAAACACTGACATGCTGCCAGGAATCACCCTATAAATACTGTCAAAGTCCTTGGAATCACCCTATAAATACTCACACACTCCCCGGAATCGCCTTATAAATACTGAGAGACTCCCCAGGTTGGCCTTATGAATACAGACACACTCCCCGGACTCACCCTATAAATACTGACACACTCCCCAGAATCACCCGATAAATACTGAAACGCACCCCGGAACGGCCCTATAAATATTGACACACTGCCCGGAATCGCCCTATAAACACTGAGACACTCCCGGAATCACCCTATAAATAATGACACACTTCCCGGAATTGCCTTATAAATACTGACACACTCCCCGGAATCGCATTAAAAATTGTGACACATTCTCCTGAATTGCCCTATCGATACTGACACACTCCCTGGAATCGCCATAGAAATATTGACACACTCCCCGGATTCGCTCTATAAATACTGACACCCTTCCCGGAATCGCTATTTAAATACTGACACACTCCCCGGAATGGCCTTATAAATACAGACACACTCCCCGATCTCGCCCTATAAATACTGAGACACTTGCCGGAATCGCCATATATATATTGACACACTCCCCGGATTCGCTCTATAAATACTGACACACTGCCTGGAATCGCCCGATAAATACTGAAATGCTCCCCGGAACAGCCCTACAAATATTGACACACTGCCCGGAAAAACCCTATAAATACTGACACGTTGCCAGGAATCATCCTGTAAATACGATGCACTCCCCGGTATCACCCTATAAATACTGACACAATCCCCGGAAACGCCCTAAAAATACAGACACGCCTGGGATTCGCCCTATAAATACTGAGATACTCCCAGAATCACCTTACAAATAATGACACACTCCCCGGAAACGCCCTATAAATACTGAGACACTCCCAGAATCACCTTACAAATAATGACACACTCCCCGGAAACGCCCTATAAATACTGACACACTCCCCGGATACGCCCTATAAATACTGACATACTCCCCAGAATCGCCCTATAAATACTGAGACACTCCCAAAATCACCATATAAATAATGACACTCTCCCCGGATACGCCCTATAAATACTGACATACTCCCCAGAATCGCCTTATAAATACTGACACACTCCCAGGAATCGCTCTATAAATACTGACACACTCCCCGGAATCACTCTATAAATACTGACACACTGCCCAGATTGGCTTTATAAATACAGAAACACTCCCCAGACTCGCCCTATCAATATTGAGAAACTCCCCGGAATCGCACTATAAATTCTGTCACTGTCCTCAGAATCGCACCAAAAATACTGACATACGCCCCAGAATCACCCTATAAATAGTGACAGACTCCCTGGAATCACATTAAAAATAGTGACATACTCTCCGGAATTGCCCTATAGATACTGACACACTCCCTGGAATCACTCTATAAATACTGACACAAATCCAGGAATCACCCTATAAACACTGACACACTCCCGGGAATCGCCCTATAAATCCTGACACACTCCATGGAATAGCCTTTTGAGTAGTGACACACTCCCTGTTATCGCCCTATAAATGCTGACACACTCCCCACAAAGTCTCCAAAAAGACTGACACACTCCCCAGAATCGCCCTATAAATCCAAAAACACTGCCCGGAATCGCCGTATAAAAACAGACACACTCTCTGGAATCGCCCTATATAAACACTCACCGTAATCGCCCTATAAATACTGACACAGTCCCCGGAATCGCCCCATAAATATTGACACACTCCCCGATATCATCCTATAAATATTGACAAACTCCCCGGAATCGCTCTATAAATACTGACACACTCCCCAGAATTGCCCAATAAGTACTGAAACACTCCCCGTAACGGCCCTATAAATATTGACACACTGACGGAATCGCCCTATAAATACTGACATGGTGCCAGGAATCGCCCAAAAAATACTGTCACTGTCCTTGGAATCGCCCTATAAATACTGACATACACCCCGGAATTGCCCTATAAATACTGACACACTGCCCAGAATAGCACTATAAGTACTGACGCACTCCCCGGAATCGTCCTATAAATAATGATACACTCCCTGGAATCGCATTAAAAATTGTGACACGCTCTCCGGAATTGCCCTATAGATACTGACACACTCCCTGGAATCACCCTATAAATACTGACACACATCCCGGAATCACCCTATAAATACTGACACACACCCAGGAATCGCCCAATAAATCCTGACACACTCCATGGAATAGCCTTGTGAGTAGTGACACAATCCCCGTCAGCGCCCTATAAATGCTGACACAAACCCCAGAATCGCTATATAAATAATGATACACTCCCCGGAATTATGCAATAAATATTGACACACTCCCCGATATCGCCCTATAAATAGTGACACACTCCCCGGAATCGCCCTATAAATGCTGACACACTCCCCGCAATGTCTCCATAAATACTGACACACACCCCAGAATCACCCTATAAATCCTGAAACACTGCCCGGAATCGCCCTATAAATCCTGAAACACTGCCCGGAATCGCCATATAAAAACAGACACACTCCCTGTAATCGCCCTATAAATACTGACACACTCCCCGTAATCGCCCCATAAATACTGACACACTCTCCGATATTGCCCTATAAACAGTGACACTCTCCCCGGAATTGGTCAATAAATACTGACACAATCCCCGGATTCGCCCTATAAATACAGACACTCTCCCAGGAATCGCCCTATAAATACTGACACAGTCCCCGGAATCGCCCCATAAATATTGACACACACCCTGATATCGCCCTTTAAATATTGACAAACTCCCCCGATTCGCTCTATAAATACTGACACACTCCGCGGAATCGCTCTATAAATACTGACACACTCCGTGGAATCGCTCTATAAATACTGACACACTCCCCAGAATGGCCTTATAAATACAGACATACTCCCTGGACTCGCCTTATAAATACTTACACACTTGCCGGAATCGCCATATAAATATTGACACACTCCCCGGAATCGTGCTATAAATACTGACACTCTCCCAGGAATCGCCCTATAAATACAGACACAGTCCCCGGAATCGCCCCATAAATATTGACACACTCCCCGATATTCCCCTATAAATATTGACAAACTCCCCGGAATCGCTCTATAAATACTGACACACTCCGCGGAATCGGTCTATAAATACTGACACACTCCCCAGAATGGCCTTATAAATACAGACATACTCCCCGGACTCGCCCTATAAATACGTACACTCTCCCAAGAATCGCCCTATAAATACGGACACTGTCCCCAAATTGGCCTTATAAATACAGAAACACACCCCGTACTCGCCCTCTAAATACTGACACACTTCCCGGAATCGCTCTATAAATACAGACACACTCCCCAGAATCGCCTGATAAATACTGAAACACTCCCCGGAACGGCCCTATAAGTACTGACACGCTGCCAGGAATCATCCTGTAAATACTGATACACTCCCCGGTATCACCCTATAAATACTGACACAATCCCTGCAATCGCCCTATAAATACTGACATACTCCCCAGAATCGCATTAAAAATAGTGACACACTCTCCGGAATTGCCCTATAAATACTGACCCACTCCCTGGAATCACCCTATAAATACTGACACACATCCTGGAATCACCCTATAAATGCTGACACACTCCCAGGAATCGCCCTATAAATCCTGACACACTCCATGGAATAGCCTTTTGAGTAGTGACACACTCCCCGTTATCGACCTATAAATGCTGACACAATCCCCAGAATCGTTATACAAATACTGACACACTCCCTGGAATCGTGCAATAAATATTGACACACTCCCCGATATCGCCCTATAAATACTGACACACTCGCCGGTGATACCGCGTTAATTCTGACACAGATGGCAGTAACCTCCTGGAAATACTGAGAAATTCCCAGGAGCCACCCGGCAAATACTGAGGCACTCATTGGGGAAAATGCTAAGTACTGATATATTCATCAAAATCCCCCTCAATATTGGCACATTCAGTTCAAGCCGTATATACTGACACACTCCCAAAGAAGAACATCAACATACTAACACAGTCGCAAAGAAGTAGCAAATCTTTAAATGCTCCCTGGCTTGCCCTGCGAATAATGACCTTTTCCCCTGACAGACAACCGGGGAAACATCCATGAGAAAAGACAGAATTAATTCACACTCCATATTAATATGGAGAACACCCTGCAAGGACCCGCTGTAATTACTGATACACAAACGCAGGGATTCTTGTGAGACACATGTTCCAGGGAAACCCTACAAAAACGGACGCACAAATCAGGGAGGACGTGTAATCACTGGCATACTCCCCGGGTCAATCTGTAATTAGACACATTATCATATGGTATTCTCGTAAACTCTGACAATCTCACAATGAACAACCGTTAAATGCTGATTATTCGCTAGGGAGATGGGTAAATACTGACATAACCCCCCATGAAAACATATGAAAGAAATAACAAGACCCAAAGACACACTGACACACGCCTGGCGAGGATCTGCAAACACTGATACACAGTTGGGGGCCACATGTCCATATTGACACATAGTTATTGAACTGTCTCCCCGGGCTAAGACGCAACCCCGGAACTCCTCACAAGGCCAAACATCGCCCGCCCCTCAGCATATACTACCCTAGTTCATAATACAGGCGGACATCGCCCCCCACCCCACCTCCCAGCACCCCTCAAAAAGCCACTGTAAGTATTGACATGCTCCCCCAATGATCATCTGTAAATAGTGACACACCAACCAGGCTCCCCTGTAAATAGTGAGATAGTGCCAGGGACCCAGTATAAATAGTGAAACAGCCCCATGGACACCCTGTATATAGTGACACACACCCAGTAACCCACTGTAAATATCGACACCCCCCGCCACCACCAAAAGAGACGCTCTGTAAATACTGACACTCCCCCAGGTGCCCCATGTGAAGACTGACACACTCCCTGGGGACACCTTGTAAATACTGAAACACTCCCTGGGGACACCCTGCAAATATTGACACACTCCCCAGGGAATCCCCTTTAAATACAGACACACTGCCCGGGGACACCCTGCAAATACTAATGCACTCCCTGGGGACCCCCTGTAAATACTGAAACACTCCCCGGCGACACCCTGTAAATACTGACACACTCCCCAGGGAATCCCCTTTCAATACAGACACACTGCCCAGGGACACCCTGTGAATACTGAAACACTCCCCAGGGACAACCTGCAAATATTGACACAATCCCTGGGAACCCCCTGTAAATACTCACACACTCCCCGGGGTCATCTGTAAATACTGACACACTCCCCGGGGTCCAGCTGTAATACTGACACACTCCGCGGGAACACCCTGTAAATATTGACACACTCCCCGGGGCCCTCTGTAATTGTTGTCACAAGAGCCGGCACTGCTGCAAATTCTTACAACCCCCCGCCCCCAGCAAGCAACCCCTGCAATTATTGAGACACCCCCAGAGGAACCCTATGGAAATAATGAAGCACCCTCAGGATTCCCCTGCAAATACTGAAACAACCCCTGGGCCCCCTTCTAATTAGCGACACCCCTATCCACCCAGCAAACCTCTGGAAATAAAGGCACACACCCGCATTCACCTTTAAGCACTGACACAAACCACTGCAAAACACTTGTAAGCACTGTCACACTCCCCGGGGATCAACTGTAAATCCTGACAGAATCCCCAAGGGCCCCCTGTAAATACTGACACACCCTACCCTCTTCCAGGGATCCCCTGTAACTGCTGACAGTCTCAGGGGCCACCTGAAAATACTGACACGCCACCAGGGGCTCTCTTTTAAATATTGGCAAGTGACAAGCTATCCCTTGTAAAAACTGACATATTGCTGCAGGGCTTATGCAATATATATAGTCATCTCTCAGGAACATCTGTAAACATTACCAATAATAGTTGGAGCGTTGTCACATAGAGTCTCAGCCAATGCGTCAGGACTGCAGATTGATGGAATTTGTGGACAACAGGAATATCCTGGAGTGTCACCTTTTTAGAAAGTACCCCTTCATTACGACACTCTGACTGTTTCATTGAGCAGGGGCCCGAGGGTCCGTGAATGGGTGGCGGGATCTCCTGTATGTAGTGTCTGACTGTCTTGCTTACAACGTGATCAGAACGCTGCATGTTCGAATCCTGTCACTGTCCGTCAGGTTCAGTGATGATGTTTCGATTTCCAGCAGTGGGGAAAAGCATCCTAATCCTCAACATACTGCATTTTTAAATGTAATGTTTCTGTGATTGTGAACTTTTTGCAGCTTCAATATTTATTGTGCTTCAGAAAGGACAATTAAATAAAAGAGAAGGCAGTGAGGCAAAAGAAAGTGTATTTTCTTCAGCAGTCCTTCCGTCTCAATGTCACATAAACTCAAATCCGGAAATAGGTTCTCCTATGGACTTAGTAAGAAGGAGCAGGGTTAAAGTAATCAGCCAATGGAAATTTAACCAACGTTCAGTAAGATGTTGCTAAAACTTACACCTCTTGTCCATTTTCTGCATTACACCCAATTCCTCATCCCGTTATTATTCAATAAAGGTGTATTTTTTTCCGTGGAATATACTCAACGAATGAACACACACATTCACCTGGTGTAGAGGAATAAAGCGAGTCAGAACTATTTGAGTGAAGTCATTTCAATTAATCTCAGTCCTAAATGGCTGCCCTGTATTTCTGAAATGTGATCCATAGTTCAAGACTCCTAACCAGCCTCCCATCATCTACCGTTTCAATCCCCGTAATGATTTGATGAGTTAAATGTGAACAGCTCTTTTTCTTCCAAACTAATTGGAATATACATGTAGTTTACTTGATCACTCTTTATAACACAGTCCCCAATCAGAGGAACCAGTCAACTGAACATACATTACAATCACTCTAAGACAAGTGTGTGCTTCCTCAGAGAAGAAGGCGCAACTGGTACAAAACTATGCAAATGTGAATTTTAGAGTTATCACAATGAGCATTCATGGAAGTCATATTTCATCTTTGAATACATTACTGATACAGTTGTTAAGTTCACTGGAAGCCTGATTCACAGAGAAAGGAAAACTTTACTGCAGGATGCATTATCCTGCTAGTTCCACACCACTGCACAAAGTACTGAGAGACTCTAGGAAAACATCACACATATCAAAATAGCATAAAACAGAAGCATTCAGGGCAACCAAATGATACAATCCTGCTCACTTCAATAAATAAACTTTCTATTTCGACAGTCCTAAGACAAATACAATACAGTGAAATAGGCAAACTCACCTGCCTTACTGCGGCGACTGGCTCATCACTGAATAAGGAACTTGATGCCATATAGAATGTCATATTCCCTTTAAAAGTCCCTACCTTTATACGATAATGCACTTGAATAGTACCATAGATAGACAACTTCATCCAACAACTTGTGTACGCAAAGCACAATGAAGATGATAATACAACACAACAGAGTTCCCATTGGGAGTTACGAAGAAAATTACGGCGAGACACAAAGGCAAAGTTATAGGGGACAAGATGATAGTCTTAGAGAAACGGAAATGTTCTCTAAAAAGATAAAAGTGAGACAGAAAGGATGAACAACAGAACCTCAGAGTCTCAGGCCAAGTTAGCTGAAGTTAGGGTCGCAGCTGTTGGAGAGAATAAGAATAGGGAACTGCTCTAGAATTGAGTCATTGTGGACACCTGGGAGGGGCGTAGGGGATTGATAAGCAATTAACAGAGTTGGTGGGACAGCGCCATGGAAGGATTTGATATCTGGGAGGAGTGTGGGACTCCAAGCTATCACGGAGCGAGGGTGGTCAGGGACATGGTTGGGGTTAATATCTGGGAGTTGTATGGTACTGCAGGATATTACAGAGAGAGAGTAGGAAAGCATCGTGGTGGGATTTCATGCCTGGGAGGGGTGCGATGCAGCATAGCATTACACAGAGAGACTGGGAAAGGGCCAAGGAGGAATTTGATATCCGGGAGGTGTGTGGGACTGAACGGTATACAGAGATGGTGTGCCAGGTCGATGGAGGTATTTAATATCTGGGAGGGGTTTTAGACTGCAGAGCATGAAAGAGAGTGAGGTGGGGTGGGGGAGGCGGGGCTCTGGTCAGGGCCATGGTGGGACTTGATATCTGAGAGGGGTGAGGGATTCCAGAGAAATAGATGGATCGACTTGCACTTGACCATGGAAGCAATGGAAAACAATGAACATAATTTTGAAATTGCACGTGAACGGTGCACATTGTGGTTCAGCGTGAAATGGAGGTGATGTGTGGCCAGGATTAGCTATGTGCAAGTGTGTAGGATGAGTAACATGATCACATGGAACCAGCAAAGGAGTCTAAGCAATTCAGAACAAAGTGACTGAATCCTCAGCACCATGAAAAGGAACACGACTATCCCCGAGATATAAATGAATTGATTAAGGTACAGTTCAGAAACACTTACCAAACAGAACAGCTGAGAATTCTGGTAGAAATCATTCTCAGTGAAGAACTCTCTTTTCAGCTACTTTACCGAGAGAGTCGATTCTTTGCTTCTCCTGTGAGAGGCAGATATTCAGTTCACTGGGCGCTTGATTTACAGAAAAAGACAAACCTGTGCACAGCCTCTCAGGTACAGATTCCTATTAGTGCTTGTCTGTAGCACAGGACCAATCAGACTTTCATACAGGTCACAGATTCTAGTTAAAGAGGAATATTTGGAGGAAGTACAAAGGGAAATGGAAGAATGCAATCTGCTCACTTGAATAAGCAAACTGCGCGTGACGGATATCCAATCCACTTTAGCAGATATAATGGCCTAAGGACCTAAATAATGCCTAAATAATGAAGAATAATTGCCTGCAGTAAAGAATAAGGAGCTGGTGCTCGAAGAAATACTGCCTTAAAAAAAAACGGACTCTCCTGCAGCAAGATTATATTGCTACAACAACAACGTGTGCAGATGAATGTCAGGATGAATGTCGAATTATGTTTCAAGATGACGTTCTTGGACATTTGTATATATTTTAAAAAAGACACCCAGGCGTGTAAGGAGGTTTTATAGAGTCGACCAAAAACTGCATCAAAGAGATTGGTTTCAAGGAGAGTCGAAAATTAGGAAAGCGAGATAGAGGGTCAGGGAGGTGTCGGAAAGGTATTCCAGAGCTTAGGCGATAATGAAGGTCAGTGAGCAGATGGGCTGATGTGCGAACGGAGGCTTGGTGTGACTAAGCACAGAGACAGTTGGGTATTCAAAGGGAGATAATGTATGTCTGTGAGCAGAAGGGATGATGTGAAAATGGAGACTATATTTTAGTGAGGACAAGGACAGAGGGGATTTCAATCAGAAATCATACAGGTCAGTGAGCAGAGGGGGTGATGCATGAACGGTGACTCGGTGTGATGAGGACAATGGCAGCGGTGTTTCCAAAGTGAGATAATGGAGGTCGGTGCAGAGGGATTGATGTGTGAAAGGGAAATTGTTGTGAGTGTGGATATGGAAATATTTTGAGATGGTGAACTCTCTAGTTAACAAAGGATTAAATGAGCACTTCAACAGCAAATGAACTGAGGCAGGAGTGAATTGTTCTGATTATCTAAAGGTGTAAATCTCTCGCCTTGGCAAGCTTACGTATATGAGGATGTAAAATCATCTCAAGTTCAAATGTGACTCCAGAGTTCTGAAAGCCTGATCCTGTCTCAGACAGAGACAAGGGAGAGCGTTGGAGACCAGAGCTAAGGAACTGAGTTTGGACTGGGGGCTGAAGGAAGTCGATTCTGTCTTCACTATAAACAATTGAGAGAATTTCGAATAAGCTGTCTGAACATTTAGTAGCGGGATCGTAACTGCCAGTGACAGGGCTGGAGAGGAACATTTGGGAATGGAGGTTGCAACAAGGAGACAGAATGCAATGGTATCAATCTTCACAATGTTACATTGGGAGAAATTTCTGCTCATCCAGCACTGGATGTCAGATAAGCTGTTGAGAAAATAACAACCGCGGGAAGGCCCGGAATTATAACATATTGTTGGTATCTTTCGGCCTCCAGTCAATGATTCAGATTCATTCGTCTGAAGAGTGAGGGAGAGAACACCCAGGCCCAATGCATACAGCGCTTGTCTTCAGTAGTGTCCTGAATGTGACCAGGTCTTTGTGGGTTTGGTTTGTGCGCGGTCATTTCGAACAGTGAAAAAATTGTCTTCATGCACATCAAAATTTGTCTTTATGAAAAAAAGCAGAGATGGATCAAAGACTTGCTTCAGTGGAATGGGTTAAGTGGAACAAGAGCACTTTAACAGTCAGTGATACCAGGCTTCCTCCATTTTCTAAGAGGAATTGCAATAACTTCTTTGCAGAAAAAAATCTGAGGACAAATCACTTACACTTGTGGCTGAATCCTGAAGGTGAGCATCAGTCACATACAGCAGGAACTGACCAACCTGTTAACCCAGCACAAGTAAACTGATGCAACGCCTGGAAACTGAGCAACCGCAGAAACACTGATTAGATGATCATCAATGAAGCAAGTATGACTACCCTGTCAGTCGAGCGAAAAGCCGAGCAGTACAGCAATACTGATGCAAATACAGAAAGGATGGGCTTCCTGGAATACACTATCCGAGTGTTCATCATTTACTCCAACAAATGTAAATTGACATATGAATCAATAACAGACCAAATAAACGCCACAGAATGTTGTACACGAAAAAAATTGGCCCACTAAACAAAAGTTCTCTTACCACCGCAAAAGTAAATCGACAACTCAGTATGAATTCATAACGTGGCCAGCACTTCACGGAAGCTTCAGCTATAAACTGCTCCTGTAACAAGGCCCTGAACCAGAAAGCTTCACCCCAGTTATTGCACGGAAGTAAAACCAATGTTCAGCCTGAGACACAAAACTTATATATTCAGTGTTGGTATTGCTGATCTTAGAGATCCAAATAAGGTTCCCATCTGAAAAAAAAACTTGTCACTACGAGTTCATTTTGGGATCATTGGACGCCTGAAGTTCGGACAAAGGTAACCTGTACAGATACACTCAGGATGCAGGAAAACATAGAAAATAGTAGCAGGAGGAGGTCATTCAGCCCTTCAAAACCAATCCGCCATTCAATATGATCATGGCTGATTATCTATCTTCATACTACCAGGCTCTCCCCAAACCGCTTGAATTCTTTTGATCCCAGAAATTCATCAATTTCCTTCTTAAATGTATCCAGTGAGTTGGCCTCCACAGCCTTGTGTGGTACAGTGTTCCACAGAATGACCACTCTCAGAGTCAAGATGTTCCTCCTCATCTCAGTCCTAAATGGCCTTCTCTGTACCCTGAGACCATGACCCATTCTTCTAGACCACCCACCTAGAGGTCATATGATCTCTGCATTCAGCCTGTGCAACCCTGTCAGAATTGTATGTATTTTATTGAGATCTCCTCTAATTTCCAGCAAATACAATCCTAGTCGGACTAAATTTTCTGCATTTGACAATCCTGCCAACCCAGAAAACAGTCTGATGAACATGCACTGCACTTCCTCTTTGCAAAGTATATTCTTAGTTTGATAAGGAGACAAAAGCTGCGTACAATACTCCAGGGTGGCTTCGTCAATGCCCTGTACAGCTGCAGCATGGCATACTTTGCTCTTGTACTCAAGTCCTCTTGCAATGAGCGCAAACATTCCATAAGCCTTCTTAACTGCTTGATGCGCCTGCATGCTTGCCTTCAAAGATTTTTGTAGGTGGACACTGAGGTATCCATGAACGTTAATATTTCCCAAACTATCACTAGTCAAATATTACTCTGTGTTCCGCTTTTCCCACCAAGGTGGATAATTTCACATTATTCACTTTATACTGATCCTCCCATGACTTTTTTTTCATTCATTCAAACAGTCATAATGACCTTGAAGCCTCTATCCCTCTCCTCATCGCTTACATTCCCAACAACTTGTGTCGTCAGAAAACTTGGAAATATTATATCTGGATCCGTCATTCCAATCATTGATATACATTGTGAATAGAGGTGGCCCGAGCAATAATCCCTGCGCTACCCCACTGCTTGCCACTATGAAAAATACCTATAAATTCCTACACTATTCTGCTTCTTGTCTTCTAACCAATTCTCAATCCATGCCAATATAATACCCTCAACCCCATGTGTTATAATTTTGTGCACTACTCTCTTATATGGTACTTCATCAAAAGCTTTCTGAAAATCCAAATACACCAAATCCCCTGGTTCTCCAATAACTTTTCTGTTAGTTCCATTCTCAAAAAAACTGCAGTACGTTTGTGAAACATGATTTCCCTTTCATAAATCCATGTTGAATTTCTGTAATCCCGTTGATGTTTTCTAACTGTCCTGTTATCAAATCCTTTGTAATACATTTTCACATTGTCCAATTGACGCTGTTAAGATAATTGCTCTGTAAATCGGTGCTTCCTCTCTCCCTCCTTTATAAAAAAAAAATATAGTGGGGTTACTTCTTTCCGCCTTCCAATCTGCAAGACTGTTCCACACCCAAATCTGCTCTGCCTCCCTCCCTCTATTCTCTTCTGCTCTCTCGCTTAACCAATCTATCTCCCCATCTCTCTCATACATTCCATCCTTCTCCCCTTCTATCATTTCTCCTCTGTTGCCCTCCCACACTCCACTGTAATTTCTCTCTCTCACTTCTCTCCTTGTTCGCTCCCTGTTATGCCTCCACAGTCCCCATGTGTTCCAACTGCTCCCTTCCTCTAACCTCCCTCTCCAACTCTCTTTTCGCACTCCTTCCTGTTGCCTCTCTTCCTACCTACCTCTCTTCCCTCCCACCCACCCCTTTCACCCAACGAATTCCCGCTCCTCTTTTCACTAGAAATCTCTTTATCCCGTGCATTCTTCTGCTCACTTATCACTCTCCCAAAGCCAACTAAACTGCTCCTCCCTCCCTTTGCCAATTTCCCAAATCTCTATCCACACACGTCCTCACCTGGCCCCATCTCTGACCTTCCATTCCTCTATTTCTCAAAATGTTTCACTTCCTCTCTCCCTCCCATCCTTCAGCCATTCCACCTACATGCACTACTTTGCTGCTCAAATCTCCTCACCATCAAAACCTAACTTCCCCTCCTACCGTCCCCCACTGCTTGTCCCTCAATAAATCCCTCACTCTCTCTCTTCTGTATCCCTGCTCTTCCCTTTCCTCCAGTCCCACAACGACTGTTCGGTCTCCACTAGATCTTTTCTCAACCTTAACCCTTCCATTTCTGGCTCTTGACACTCTCTCTGCCTTCCTCGAGCGTCCCCCCACCTTCCCACTCAACCCCTCCCTTTCCCTTTGCCTCTCGCACACATACCATCATCATTTTCACCACCAGACCTCTCTTTCAAATTCCATTCTAGTCTGGCACTGCTCCACCTCCCTCACACTCACCAAAACTATCATATGCTAAACTCATTAACTCTCACCACACCTCCCTCCCTCCGCCTACACACATTCTCTTTCACTCTTCATTACTCACCCTAACATCTAGCCTCCCTGACAGACCTTCCAATCCTTATCCCTCCCCTATCCGTCCTCCTGCCCCCTATTCCGGTTTCCCCAACTCCATCTTTACACAAGCACCCATCCTGTCACACTGGTTACATCTCTCCTGCTTTGTCACGGCCCTTGATTTTGTTCTTCCCTCTTAACACCTCCCTCAATTTCCAACCCCTGCACACTGCCCTTGACTTTGCTTCTTCCATTGGTTTATGCTGGGGATCGCAGCGTGGAAAGATGGGACATGACGCTCAGTGACGCCTTGTTTGGGGTCTGCAGGGGCCAATCAGCTCCTGTCCTCATTACATACTTTGTTCAAATGTGTGAAGAGAGCTGAACTCCAAAGATGAGGTGGAGTGATTCAGTTGACGTCAAGACAGCATTTGACTGAGTGTGGCATCAATGAGCCCAAGAAAAACTGAAGTGTAAAGCGATTAGGGGAAATATCTCCCCTGTTTTCACTCATCCATAGGACAAAGGCAGGTGGCTATGGTTGCCAAAGGTCAGTCATCTCAGTACCAGAATATCATTGCAGGTGTTCCTCAGCATCGTGTCTGGAACAGGCAACATCGGTTGCTTCATCAATGAACTTCCTTCCAACATAAGGTCAGAGGAGGGGATGTTCGCTGATGATTACAACATTTTCAGCACCATTAGGGGCTCCTCAAATATTGAAGCAGCCCATGTCCAAATGCAGCAACCTATACAATATACACCCTTAGGCTCATAAGTAGCAAGTAACAGTCACACTACACAAGTGCCAGGCAATGGCCATCTCCAACAACAGGGAATCAAACGATCACCCGTTGACTTTAGTTTCATTACTATTGCCGAATCTCCCTCTATCAATACCCTGCACATTATCATTGAAGCGGAACTGGGTGAGCCATATAAATACAATAGTTAGAAGAGCAGTTCAGCAGCTAGGGACCATGTGGCGAGTAACTCCCCTCCGGACACCGCCAACGCCCCCCCCCCACCCCCCAACCACGCAATGTTATCCGCCACCTCCAAGGCAAATGGCAGGAGTGTAATGGAATACAATCTAATTGAACTGGTGAGAGCACCTCCCAAAACATTCTAGAAGCTTCATACCATGCACGACAGAACAGCCGATGGATTGCAACCCCTACCACAAACATTTACACTTTTCATCAACGAAGTACAGTGGCAGCAGTTTGTTCGATTTGTAAGTTGCACTACTGAATGCCAGGAAGGCTACTGAGTGAGCACCTTCATTACTCACTAGCACTGCCAACTTTGAGGCCATGGGCAGCAGATAGATTAGATCACCACATGGAAGCTCCTCTCCAAGCCAGTCACCATCCTGACTTGGAAATATATTACAATTCCTCCACTGTCCTTGTTGTCAATTTTCTGCAACTCACTTCCTAACAGCACTATGGGATGCAGTGTTTCAAGAAGGCATCTTATCACTACATTGTCAAGGGCAGCTAGGGAAGGTCAACAAGTGCTGGACTCGCCATCAATGCCGCGAATGAATAAAAATGAAAAACCTTTAGCGTGGTGAAAATGGAGATTTAGTAGATCATACATGACTGTGTTGTCAGCTGGGACAGAAACAATGGGCAAAATGGCCAGACATGCTTCTGTTTCTTATGTTCATAGAGAACAGAGACAAAGGCAGGTACAATAAAGCAGAGAACAAGAAAGAAGATGAGAAAACAATAAGTGGGAACATAAGTAGTCCAAAGGGCGAATTGAGCCTTTTCTGTCATTCAATACGATCATGGTTGATCTTGAGCTTCAGTGCCTTTATCGCGCCACTCGCCATGTCTCATCTTTCCCAGAGACACCAAAATCGGTCAATACCAGCCTAAACTGTATTCTAATGGCAGACTTTCATAATCTACTGGAATGGTGGTTGACAGAGATTCACAGCCCTTTAAATGAAGTAATGTCTCCCAATCTCAGCTGTAAAATGGGAGGCGGTAGCACAGTGGCATTTTCATTGTAATAAATATATTTGAGACCCAGGAAAATGTTCTGGGGACCAGGGTTCCAATCTCGAAGCAGGAGATGTGAGGTTTGAATTCAATAAAAATCAGGAATTGTGAACCCAGATTATGACCACAAAACTATTGTTTAGTGTCTGAAACGAAAAATATCTACTTCACTCACGTTCGTTCGGGAAAGGCGTCTGGCATCATTACCTGGCCTGAATCTAGGCCTCACTAATGTGGTTGGCTGAGAATGTCCTCTGAACAAGCACAGCTAGGGATGGGAAATAAGTGCTGGCCAAGGCAGCAGCGCCTAGATCGAATATTGAGAAAAAAATATCAGCTCCATATCCTGAGAATGCATTCCTGTGGTTATAACTCCCAACAACGGGAAACGATCTCTCAGCGTAAACCATGTAACTCACCAATGGCATTTTATATGATTCAATGAGATCACATTTTCATTTTTTTCTAAACTCCAGGGAAAAGATGCCCAGTGCAATCAGCATTTCAGCAATAATACACTCACTCCAGGGAAAAAAATAGTGAACATTAACTGCACCGTCTCCAACGCAAGTATATTCATTCCCAAATATGGAGATTAACACTGCACATAACATTCCAGAGGCAGTCTCACCAAAACGCTGTACAAGTGTAGTAATACTGGTAACCTCTCAACATCACCTCCCACTGCACTTCCGCCCCACTTCTGCCCTGCACATCCCACAACACCACCCCACCCCCTACTACTGCCCCAGAACTGCCCCCGCCCTTTTGCCCGGCACGACACTACCCCCATCCACCCTCCTGCCCCTGCATCAGCCCCCACCTCCCTTCTCCACTGGCATTATTCCCACCCCACACCCCAATTACACCCTTGGCTCGCCGATTGGCTCCAATGGTTTGGCACCAATCAATCCATCCCAACTTCCAAGATGTTTTCCTGCATCCCTCTTCTCCGGTCTGGTCTCAGAATCTTACCTCACCACATCAAAAACCCGACACCTTGCAGCTCATAAAGCAACAGCCAGCATCAGTGCCACAGGTGCCATGAAAGAAAAGTACAGGGCAATTGGTGATTTGGCGTTGAGTAGAACTATTCTTCATAAGGCCGACAAGTTCTGGGTGGGGGGGTGCAGTGGTGGAGTTGGGTGATTGGAGCTGTGATGTGAAATTGAGATCCCAGAGTGTAGAGTTTTTTTGTTCTACGGGGAGAGCTGATAAGGGTGAGGAGCCAGAGGTTTGGAGATGGGATGGGATATTGATATTCCAGTTTGGAGATTGCTGGTGTTAAAGTGAAAGGGCCGGGGAAGGGGAGGAGACGAGGATTTGGGCATGGGATGCGATATAGGGATTCCAGGTTTGAGGGGGCTGGTGCTCCAGGGCCAGAGCTGCGATTAAAACAAAATGATTTTCACACTGATTTGAAGAAAACTTAGCAAAGCTCCACAGCTTGGCCATTGACTGGGAGGCGTAATTCACCAGAAGTTAATATCCAGCTAAAACAAACTAGAACAAAAGGAAATATTAAATGGGATTCGTCGCTATGGAATTGGATTCTAAGTCGAAATACATCTTCCTACAATTTTGCAGGGCATTGATAAGCCAATACCTGTTTCTTTTTTTCTTTTTTTAAACCATTTTGACCTCCATTCCTATAAAAGGATATACTTCCCCTGGAAAGAATGCTTAGAAGTGCCTTGTTTATGTATTGAACATTTCAAACGTAGTCCCGTACTAATGGCTCAAAGCTTCCAGACAAGCCAAATCCAATACAATTTAAAGTCCCCAAACACACTCACAAACAGACAGAAATTAGCCAATCCCCACTACTAACCTGCCTTTACAATAATTCACGATAATATAAGTTATTATATCTTCATGACACCCCACCCCACCCCCCGCACCGCCCCCTCCCCCCCCCCTGTTTACTGGAAAATGAACGATTAGATTTTCACGTCCAGCCACATGTATAACCTATAGATTAAATAGTTACAGCCAAAAGTCCATCTGAGTATCCATGCACATCGGTCCCGAAATGTGTCCAGAAGTGTTACAGGATTGTGGTCTGTAGAAATAATTTTATCTGATGCATTGTTTGCAATGTAAATCTCAAAACGTTGCAATGCTGTTAACAGACCCAAAGTCTATTTGTGATCATCGAATGTCTTCTCTCTTGAACATTAATTGCCCTTTAAAAAAGCCTTTGGTTGTTTACTTCCACTTTTATTTTCTTGTGACTGTACAGCGCTAATGCCTTTATCGTTCACAACAATAACCAACCTAAATTGCTTGGCATAATGATCTACTGCCAAAAGTGGTGCGTAGTTAACACAATATTCTTGCTTTCAAATGCCCTCTGGCACTCCAGTGTCTATTGAAAATTCTTGTTTTTTTTTAACAGGCCAATAAATGGAGCAACTGCACTGCTAAAATTTGGTACAAATGTCAGGTAAATCCCACTCATGTCCAGCAATCCCCAAACCACTCGTTTTTCTTGCAGGTATGCAACATCTCTCTGAGTGACCTTACCATACCCATTGCCTTCACCTAGGTATGTGATGCGCTTTCGCAAATTCACATTCTGCCAAGTTTATGACCAAATTAGCTCCTTGTGGTCGACTAAATAAGTCATCCAGATTCTGTAAATGCTCCTCACACATTTGATTGAAAACCATCTAGCCACCTATATAAAACGGACAATTGCTGAGTCCTGCCATTATTTTGTTTGTCCATCTTTGGAACGTTGCAAGTGCAACATTTTCATTCCAATTGACCTGACATTAAACAGATATAGTCTATTTTGGTTCACAAAAAACAATATCTGTTTTTTTCTCACTCTGATAATGGTATTTGCCAAAATCCTCTCAGCAGGTTAATATTGTGGTACATTTTGATTGCCCCACTTTTTCAATGCAATCTTCCAAGCGTGCTATAGGATATGATTCTGTTGTTTTCAGTGCATTTACCTTTCAATAATTCACACACAGCCTTTTTTTTTACATTCGTTTTCTGTACCATCACCTTAGGCGCATTCCAGTCACTGCAGCTAGACTCAATGAAGTCATTTTAAAATATGAATTCAAATCATTTCAATAGTTGTGATATTTTTTGTCAGTTTTAACGCATAATGCATTAGTCAACGTGAACCGACCGCACATACATTATCTATATCGAAATTTTCCTTCCTCGACATTTCCAAAAATAGATTTGCATGACTAAATTAATATCTCCAAATCACTATGACAATTCTCTGTAAGGTATCTCGATGTTACATATACATTTTCAAGTAACCCTTCATGATCCCATTTTGTAAAGAAAAAAACTAATTTCAAAATGCTTCATTTCTATCTGTTTCTTTTTATCTACAAACATTAATAACTTATTTAGTTAATCTTCAGTCTCAAAGTGCTTTTTATACCTATTTACATGGCAACTCTCAGCTTCGTCCTATAAGTGCTGAGAGACCCGACTGGGCCTCCGATAAAATACTGACAAGCTCCCCTGTGATACACTGATAATCATCCAGCACTCTCCTGGGATGGAATATATATATATATACAAAGACACTCCTCGGAACCCCCTATGGTCACCGAGGAACTCCCAGGGGTTCCTCTATAAATAGCGACATAATCTCCGTGAATCCCATCTAAATACTGAAACACACCACTGGGTATCCATGGAAATAGCAACATATTTCACAGGCTTCCCCTATAAATAGAACTCCACGCCAATTCCTTGTAAAGGCTGAAACATTTCACTGCGAAATGCTGCATATACTGACTCACTGCCCTGAGACTACCAAAAGACACCGAGACGTTCGCTGGGGAAGCCCTGTAAATCTGAGATACTCCCATGAGATTAGCTGTATAAAATGACACGCTGCATGAGGGTCATTATAGATATGTTTAATTCGGGGAGAGTTAATTTTAATCAAATTAGGTAGGATCGGGCCAAGGTAGACTGAGAAAAGCTACTGGAATGGAGACCTACAGAAGAACAGTGGGGGGCTTTCAAAAAGGAAATGGGGAGTATACGTTTTCAACCTGTTCCCTCTAAGTGGATAGGAAGGAGTAACAAGCCCAGAGAACCATGGGTGAGCAAAGATATTCAGGATATGATGGGTAGGAAAAGAGAGGCTTTCAGCAGGTACAAGGGAAGCAAATCATTCGAGGCTTTAGTAGAGAACAGAAAGTGTATGGTGGAGCTTAAGAAAGCAATTTGTAGAGAGAAGAGGGAATATTTGAAAGCTCTGGCTGGTGAAAGTGGGGCAAGTCGCAAAATATTCCATTATTGTAACAATATGAATAAGATAAAAAGGGAAAGAGTAGGGCCCATTAGTGAACAAAAGGGGTATCTACGTGTGTAGCCTGAGTACATCGGTAGAGTGTTGAACGAAGTCTTCATATCTGTCTTCACCCAAGAGGATGAGGTTAAAGTTATGTAACTCGGAGAGAGTGGCTGTGAGGTTCTTTAGCAAATTGATATAGGGAGTGAGAAGTTATTGGAGTCTTTGGTCGGCTTAAAATTGACAAAACTCCAGGTCTGGATGATTTGTGTCCAAGGCCGCTGAGGGAGGCAAGGGAGGAGATTGCATGGGCTCTGCCAGAATTTTTTAAATTCCTCTCTCATCCCAGGGGAGGTGCTAGAGGACTGGAGAACAGCTAACGTGGTTCCGCTGTATGAGGAAGGTTGTAGAGGTAAGGCAGTGAATTGCAGACCGGTGAATCTCACGTCAGTGGTAGGGAGACAATTGGAGACAATTCTGAAGAAGAGAATCTACCTCAACTTGGGGAGGCAAGGTTTGATCAGGGGTAGTCAGCATAGCATTTTCAGAGGCACATCTAACAATTTTGATTGAACTTTTTGAGGGAGTGACCAGGTCTGTAGATGAGGCTAGTGCAGTTGAAGTAGCTTACATGAATTTCAGCAAATACTTTGGCATTTGCCACATGGGAGACTTATAAAGAATGCAAATGCACATGGGATGCAGGGTAATTTTAAAAGGTGACTTCAAAATTGATTTGGTTGTATGAGACAGAGGCAGATGCCAAAAGGCTGCTTTAGTGACTGGAACACCATGTCCAGTGGTGGGGAGAAGGTGGGAGGATCGGTTGAGAAATCTATCAGCCATTATTGAATGGAGGAGCAGACTCGATGGGCCGAATGACCTAGTCTCTGCTCCACAAGAGGGCCCTAATCAGTCTGCAACCTCGGACCAGTGTGATTGCCTCATTGTCATCATGAGGCCTCCTCACCTAGATTACCATCGAAGCCCTCCTCAATGGATCAGATGCCCACATCCTCCATCTCCTCCTCATTCTGCTTCTCTGCCCGTAACAGCGCGAGGTTATAAAGGGCATAGCAGTGGACAACGGTGAATCAAACCCTCTGTGGACTATTTTTCATGTCTCCACCAGACATAACCATGCACCGGAACCACATTTTCAATATCCTAATCGTTTGCTCCAACAAGGTGCGAGCTGCAGCATAAGCTTCTTTATAATTTCTCTCTGCTACAGTCTGAGCTCATGTGCATGGCTGCCATAAGCCACGTGCTCTGTGGGCAGTACTTCTGCTTAGGGAGCCATCCCTGCAGCCTTTGTGGATTCTGGAAGTCGTCAGGGATCTGATTCCTACTGAGCCACCCTCCTGACTGAGGTAGACAAACACAGGCACATTCTGTTCGCTGAAGGATCAAAATTTCCTTCGGAGTCCTGGGAGGCAGCAGCACCCCGCTTCAGGGAACACTGCCTGGACATCCTATTGATAGAGTAGACACATTCAGGATGGCCTTTTCCCTGAAGGATCCAGGTTCCCTCCAACAGCCAGAAAGATTTTGTTGACGAGAATGGTGTTCATTGGCTCTAAAGCTGACCATGCTCAGACTTGCACAAAGTGTAAGAAGCACTACAGTGACCTTCTGTTCAACTCCACGTTGATGTGTATGTCCCTTCTGGGCATGCAGCCAGGCAACACTGCACAAAACATGTCAGACCTCGGGTAGGCATAGGGTATATGATGCTTAGCAGCTCTAAAGAAGCCTGCGCCCATGATCATTGTGAATAAAACAATGCCAATGGTAAAGAACGGCAATGAGGAGAAATAACACTTGTCCTCTTAGAGGAATCTCCAATCAGCGTGACACGATGAGACAACACATCATTCTCCCCCTCTTGTCCTTGAAGTGGAAGAGAGAGAACAATGTCCTAGAGCTAGAAAACTGGGTGTATGGCCCCAAATGTACCTGTTATTTGCCCTGTGGAGGAGAGGGCAATGCACATTGCCAGAATGCCATCCACATAAAGGGTTGATTTACAGCAACACCACCTCCAATATTCACATGGCCCTACTATTGATGCAGTAGATGGGGGGTGCCTTGGGGTGAGGGTTAGGGGGGAATTGGGGTTGGGAATGGACAGTTCCATTCAGAATGGAAATGTGTAAATCCAAGCTGCAAGAGTACTTAGCCAGGGAGACCAGGTTTCGAGGTAGCTTTTGGAAGAATGTCACTAAGAAAGAAAATTATCTTCATGTCATCACCTCATGACTGCGTTGTGATTCTCGCACTAGTTCCGGATTTGCTGCACTATCTGGACTATGGAGGAGGAGGTCAACGTGTCCGAGGAAGAAGATCGATATTATCGCACTCAGCAGGAACCAGGCCAGAGAATCGCACTCCATTGGGTACATGTGGGGACATATAGAAGGTAGCGCTGGGTGATGAGCACGGCACCAGTGTACAACAGTGGCAGAGCTTTCTGTGCTCACTAATCTGCCTCACCATTTGAATCATACCCAGGAAAGTATATCAGCCATCCTTACCCGGTCTGACCAACATACGGCTGCTGGGATATCACTTTTATCCTGACAAAGTGAGTGCTGCATCCAGTAAACCTTGTCCATGTTTGACATACCTTTCAGACACAAAATGAATGAAATGTTGTATCCACCTTTCCCTTCCACGTCTTGGATCACATTCCTGCAACAGAGCAATCATCTGGAGCAATGCTTGATGAACTTTTCTCTGGCCACAATGACGTCCTGCTGTGCCCATCGGCGCCCACATACCCTGAAATCTCGATACCTTTCACTGACTCACCTTTTCCCGCAGTGCCTTGTGTTAACAAGGATGGGCCTGGAGATGAAACAACCTTCGTAAAACTGTATTGAGCTTGAGAGAGCGAAAATATAATGAGCGTTGAATATAAACATTAAAGATAGAGAAAACATTGAGCTCTTAGAAAAGTAATCCCTTTGGACAAATTTAAAATTTCAATTTCTTCAGGAGTGAGAACTAACGTGGAGGAAGGGAGGATGGAAACAATAAGACAAGCAGCAGGGATAACTGAAGATCATCAGCCAATTCATAGAGTTAACACTAGTTTTGTCACTCTTTTAAATCATGGAAGGGTAGAATGTGGGAATGTGAATGGAAGGTAGTTTACAGGGAAGAGGAGTAGGTGCAAATTCCTAGGTTTTTTTATTTCTTTTTCTGTAACTAAAAATGGAAGATGCTGGGAGTAAAAGTGGTACCAGAAATTTGAAAAGTATTCATTTTAGTAAAGTTGGTCACACACAGAGTGTTGGAAATTGCAGCTGGCAGTTGTTTTATTATTTTGGTGCAGAAAAGTTCTGGAAGGAAAACAACCGTGGGACCTAATGCTCAGGCATAAGAAAACCCATTGGTTTCCATTCAGGTAGAGAGGAAGAATCAATGAACGGTAAAGAAGTGGAACTGTGTTCACAATTAACCAAAGGGAGTTATGGAGGTTTTGGAAATGTTTATAGAATTTGAATGTGAAGGGGACAGATTTAATGTGTACAGGGTGGACCAGGTAAAAGCTGGAAAATCTTAAGAGACACAGGGTCTAATAAATCCTTAATGATGTTGGATAGTCATATGTGTGGTTCAGAGCAAGTATTGCAGGAACAGATGTTAATAAGTGGGATTGATGGAAATGCTAAACCTATTCTCTTGTGGAAGTTAAATTTAAGGTTTAAGTGGAAAACAGTTGAGGTAATTGTTTGAGTCGTGCGAAAATTGCCAATTGCAAGTTTTAATATATTTTGTGTCATGATATAGCTGCGTCGCAGATGTGGGTGAAGCCCAAGGAATTTGAGAAGACTGTAGATGTGTTCTAACAGATGTGCTGCAGAAGGAGCATCCTGCAGTTTTTTTTTTCCCCCGATTATGAGATAACAATGTTAGAGTCTCACACGTTGAAACAGGATCAACTGGGAATTATGCCACACGGAGAAAAACTTGAAGTCGAATCAGGTGACAAAACTTTTGGTAAGAATTTTTAAGAAGAGAAAATGGAGGAGAATGCAACTGAGATATTCGGCTCAAGTATGGTGGTCAAGTTACTGAAAAATGATTTGCAAATCAGACAGTTATATGAGACCGCATCTTCGGAAGCAGATGCAGAATGTATGTCCGAATGTTTTTTTTCCCCCTGAAGTGTAATGTTTTAGTGAGAAAAATGCGTCTGTATCATGCTGGAGCAGATGGAACCAGGAAGGAAGTGCATCCGAAATTACCACAATTGTAGATAGAAATGTTGAGCGGGGAATAACTCAGGACATTACAATGGGGAGACGTTTAGGTATTAAAAAGCACCAAATCATTTATATGGCCTGGATTGCATATATTTATCGTTAATTTCTGTAGAACATGTAAAGTGATAGGGCAACCACAAAACGTTATTGAACCAGGGCATTTAATTCCAATTCAAGCATTTGAGGAAAATGTTCTGATGCCATGATTTGTTGTGTAGGATACATCGAAAGACTAAAACTGGAAATCAATACATGCTGGCATAATGAACGTTTCCTTAAGGTTTCCTGACTTGGCAACTTTGAGAAGCCGTGGACCAAAGAGGATTGCATAGGAGTATTTTTTTAAAATATGGTTAGCTAAAAGAAGTGCCCCTGATGAAACAAATGATCCTAACATCAAACAGAATCTCAAGACAAGCGTTCGAGGAATCTGAGAGCGCCTGGAATCCCAGTCACCCCAGAGCCAGCCACCGCTGCATTAAACAGTCCCCTGGCTTTATGGTAAGAGGGCATGAACTCCAAACATAACAATTATATGTTGAGTGTCAATTGGCTGACAAGCGAAAACTTTTCCACCAAGCAATCCATCGACACCATACGCCTAATGCAAGTATCAAAGATTTCATTCAAAGTTTTCAACTCATTGTGCTACTCTTGTAACGCTAAACAAGACCAGTCCACCCATGAACTGAGCAGCTGCTTTTCTATCCCCATCATTCCTTGACATAATAAGGATCGGAAGATTCCATATTGCAAACCCGTCAAAACGACCAATTGCCTGCTTGGAAGAACAAGTGCTGAAAGGTCTGCCTCAGTCAGCCACCAAAGTGGAGGCATTCAAAAACCACCACACTGGCTGGGGTGGATTAGCCCCAAAAACTGTTGGAGAACAGCTCCTAGTTTAGGCCTCCGGAAATGCCGTCACTTTTCCACACTGCCCCAAGAAGCAGGGAACGTTCCAGTTAGCTAGATTGAGCCGGAAATAATCGTCTGACCTTTGTGGGCTCTTCATGGTCACCCACAAACAGCACACTGCCCAGCCCTGAATGATTTCACACATGGCCAACACAGACCAACGTTCGTCCACATCGGCCTTTGCCTTCCAGCCATTAGCAGTGCAAAGAAAAAGCAGTGGACGTTATGTGAACTGTCAAAAGTACAACGAGGCCTTGGAGCGTATTAATGTAACTCTACGCCAGTGCTCGTACCTGGTTGCCTCCGTTCTTCACAAGAATCATACGCTCAGTCTCACTCCCTTAAATCATTACCAGAACAAAAACTGGAAAAAAAGATATCCCACTGGCAGCCAACCATCGACTGAATTCATTACTTTCTATGTGCTTCAATATCTTTGAGCATGTTCGCTGCAACAAATATCTTTCAGAAGAACATTGTTTAATATCGATCACGATGATATCCGTAAGGGGTGCAACACATTTAATCAAGCTCTGAAACTTACCATCTACATAGGAAATGGCGTCAAACTGAACTTGAAAGTTGTGGTTCTGCTGGACCGCACAGCTGCCCAGGATAGAGTGTGGCATGCTGGGTTGCTCCCAAAACTTTCCTGTGTGCTGCCAAACTGGAACAAGTCACTGATTGGCACTTCTCTTCGCAACAGGCTATTTCAAGTCATGTTCATCTATGCTTCAAATATGTTTGATCGATCCAATCCCCATCCTTCTGCATCCTGGACCACATCCTTGACAAATACGTTGTGGACCAATGCAGCACATGGCAATTTCAATTCTTCTCAAACTATATCAAATGTATTAGATCCCCATAATGCCATTGCCAAAAAAACAATAGCATATTCACATTAATAGTCAGATACTAAAATATGATCCCAATGCAACATAAATGCGTTTAACTCTAGATAAGATTCTATCATCCGGGGATCATCTTAAGATAAAAGCAGCAATATTCAAAACCAGAAACAACGTATTAATGAAACTTATTGAATCTAGTTTGGGCCCTGCAGCACATCACTCTGGGCCTCAGCACTTGCCCTATGATAATCCGCAGCAGAGTGCTGTGCAACTGACTGGCAAAGCTCATCACACACACATCTTGAAACTCACGTGAATGCAACAATGCGCATCATAACTGCAACTCTCCACTGAACTCTCCATGCCCCTCCCCCGTCTCCCTGCTCTCACAAGAATCAATCTGCCACACATCTGCCGCAAGCTGGTTGAAAACATCCACGATGCAGCTCACTTTCCATTCCACAAAGATATATTCAATCCAGCTAATGACCACCTTCCATCTCGGAACCCCAGGTGCAATAATCTCCCATTACAATGTTTACCAGCTGAAGCTTCCTTTGGGACAAGGGCTGCGAAATACGAGAGTCCACGAATAAACTGCTTGTGACTAATCCCAGCTTGTCGAATGGCAGTCTTTGATCTATCCAAGCATGAGTGGCCATGGATAAGCAGGTTTGTGTCAAGCCGGTGTCGCTGTGCAGCAAACCTCCACAGGTGGGGCTTCAGTGTAAACTCCCTATTCACTTTTGGAGTGACACAAACAATGATGCACCTGACTGAGGAATTTCCATTCTATAGGCAAATTTGCGACCTAACACTGCAGATTACTTAATGGGAGTTTATCAATTGATCCAGTGATTTGTATTTGCTAAATAATACAAACATATCATTGTGTTCATAGTGTGTGAATATATGTAGCTACATTTTTCTAACAGAGACAGAAAACTACTGAAAAAAAAACTTGGCATGTCAAGCAGTATCTGCAAATAGAAATAGATTTTTCGTGTCGAATCTTTATGACTCTACTTCACAGCATGCTTATTTTTAATGTTTGGTAACAAATATTTGTTCAAATCAACGTTTGTTTATTGTTTTTGCTCATGCATACAAAATGAGGTGTTTATTGAATTTGTACTTTTGTTTACATAACTATCTATCTGCTATTCTACAGAGATAGCCGTGAAATTTACCAACAATTGTCAGGATCATAACACACATTAGCATAGATCCATTAGGGCGAGAAGGCAATGGTATGTTGTTTGCCTTCTGAGATTTCCAAATTCCAGTCCATGACATTTAAGGATAATGCTATTACACGGTTTTCACTCTCTTGTTGCTGACTCCCAGCTCCCTCATTCATCGGCATTTTGCGCATTCATTGATCTGGATTATGTGTTTGCATTGTAACTTGCCATTTGGATATTGTCCAAGTCTTGCTGCAGTTGGACATGGAGAGATTCAATAACCAAGGAGTCGTGAATGATGCTGAACGTTGTCCAATAATCAGCGAGAATTGCTACTTCTGACTTTAAGATGAAAGGAAAGTCATTCATGAAGCAGCTGAAGATGATTGTGCCGAGCAGAATACCCTTAGGAACCGCAGCAGTGATGTCCTGGAGCTGAGGTGGCTGACCCCCAACAACAAACACCATCTTTCTTTGTGCTTGGTACGGATCCAAAGTGCGGAAGGTTTCCCCGTGATTCCCATTGACGCCAGTTTTCTTGGGTTTCCTTGATACCATACTCGGTGAAATGCTGCCTTGATGTCAAGGAACATCATTTTGCCCTCACCTTGGGAAAGCAGTTCTTTTGCCCATGTTTGAAACAAGGCTGTGATGCGGTTAGGAGTTAATTGACACTTGGGATCCAAACGGAAAGTCAAAAAGCAATTATTGCCGTGTGGATTGCTCAAAGGACATTTGAGAGGCAACTGTGTTGCTGCGGATCTGGAGTCACATGTACGTCAGCCTATGTAAAGACAGCCGATTTCATTCTCTGAAAGCGAACCATTAGTGAACCAAATGGGCATATTTAAAGAAAAGGAGATGAGTGACAGTGGAAGTCATCAACATATGCATAAGTCAGGTGCTTTTTTGATTTTAAATGTACCATTTACCGCAGTGGCATTCGAAACCGGCTTCCCCACAACATTATACTCGGTTTCTGCAATATTTGCGTGACAATATCACTATTCCAGAGTCCACTCCTTGTTGAGGTTAGACTGATGGGGCGTTAGTTGGCTGGGCTGGATTTGTCCATCATTTTGTCGACAGGAACAACTTGTTTAGTTTATCATGTTGCTGGTTAAATGCCAGTGCTGTAGATTTACTGATGCAGCTTGTCAAAGGGCGGCAAGCACTTGATCACAATTCTTTGGTACTGATGCTGGAATGTTTTCAGGGCCCAAAAACTTTGCAGCTATCAACGCCTTGTGTCGTTAATTTATATCACGTGGAGCGAATCGAATTGGCAGAAAACTGCCTGCGAAATGCTGGTGACGTCCGTAGGGGGCCAAGATGAGTCATCCACTCGGCACTTCCAGCTGAAAATGTTTGCAATTGCTTCAGGCTTGTTTTATGCTTTGATGTGCTGGGCTCGATGTTATTGAGGGTTGGATATTTCGAGAACCACCCATTCCATGGAGTTGTTATTTTTCCCACTGGACGTCGAAGGACTTCAGAGCTTATTCCTGAATCGTTGATTGTGGAAGTGCTTGGCTCCGTCTCTCACGTGTTGCTTGTGCAGTTTTTTAAGCACGTAGTCCTGTGATGTAGCTTCCCTGAATGGAAATGTCATTTTTAGTTATGGCTGGTGCCGCCATTGGAATGCTCTCCTGCACTTCAGCTGGAGTCATGGAAGGTTCACTGATGTGATTGTACTGGAGAGTGGGGGTTCAACTTACAGATTCTGTATTTATACAATTTTGCTGCTACTGCTGATAGCCCACCGCCCTGCAGCGATGCCCAGTTGTGAATTGTTACATCTGTTCTCAATCCCTCCCATTTAGCACGGGGTGGGGGCGGGGGGGCAGGGCGGGGATTCCTTAACGTGAACTCATTAAAATGATTGAATTTTATATGCATTCACATCATTACATATTGTAATCACATCATCAACATTATCCTCCTCATGATCAGTTCCCCGAAACGAGAATGATGTATGCCAAAGTTCAGAATTTGTGTGCCAGAGGTGCCTCATCAGACCAACTCTATGAGAGAAAGATCATTATGGAGAGAGGACAGGAATTTTCCTTCGGAAGGAGATTCCGTGAGTCGGGGTTTTGGTCTCTCTTTTTCAGCTTTTGTCACTTCTCCACAGCAGAGATTATGTTGTCAGTCTCTGACTGCGCTGCAGCATGTTTGATGAGTCTACTTCGTCCAGAACACCAACGTCACTTTGCCCTCTTTTCACTGTGGCCATCAGAGTATCTTAAACACATTTTCTCTGTCCTCCTTGAGGTCAGCTGTCACACTCAATTTGCGAAAATAGAATCTGTTTCAAATGCTTAGTCTTAGAAACATGGAAGAAGCGACCAGGCCTTTGGGACTGAATTCACATGGTCAGAATTGTGATACTGGAAAGTATGCTTTCAGTGAGAATTCTGGGGTTTGTTCACCTGCCTTCCCACTTGACTTTGAGTTTCCTGTAGAAACATCGCTGTTGGAAATTCTCCAGCACTCAGAGTTGACTTTCGTAGGAGACATAAATCTCACTGCCATACACAAGGGTAGTGACAACAACAGCGCTTTTGGTCTTGCTCAAATTACCTGACCATTATTCCGAGATCAGAAAATAAGTAGGCCCCTCCCTGACATCGGAAATGTCATTATTGTTTCACTGTTTAAGAAACAAAGTAAAGTAGTTTGTGGGAACCTTAGACACATTGTGCTTCAGTCCACCGTGGGGAAGTTTCTCACACGAATCGCCCTAAATCTCGCCCTAACCGTCAAAGGTACATCCCACCAAAGCCCCACTGTGGATTCGGTCTATCTGGGGGAACCACAGACATGATCTTTGTCACTCAACAGAGCTCTCAAAAAATGATAATCTGCTCTGTTGCTGTGTTGATGGGGGGCGGGGGGGTTTTGGTTGGGGAACACTGGGGAAGGCCCCATGCTCTTATTTCAGGTAATGTCCAGGTTCTAACAAATCTGTTTTACAACAAAAGGTATCTTTATGTACTCTTGTGCTATTTCAGCAATTAATGTAAATCTTGTCACTGTTCCTTGTTCAAGTGGAAACAACTTCTCCGTACTACTTCTAAACTCCACACTAATTTGGGGATCTCTAATGAATTCCCCTTTAACTTGACTGATGTCAGGAAAAGTCCAGCTTCTTCAGCTTCCCCATGGAAATTAAATCCGTCATCCCTGATACTATTTCAAGTAATCTCCTCTGTAATCTCTCCAAGACGCCCACATCCTTGCTAATATGTAATGAGCAGAATTAGACACAATTTCTCAGCTGAGCACTAGCCAGTGGTTTATGAAACTTTAGTTTCATTTTTGAGATTGTTCTCTCTGCCTCTGTTAATAAGGTCACACGGCCTCTGTGTAATGTAAACAAACCTGTCTGCTTGTCCTTCCAGTTATTAACAAGTGTGCACATGCATCCGCTCTGTTCCTGCAACAAGTTGAAAATTGTCCCATTTAGTTTTACTTTCTATCTCCTAGTTCATCCTCCGAAATGTATTCTTCACACGTCACTGAAGTAAATTTCTATTTCCCGTTTCTCTCACTTCCACCAAGCTGTGTATATCCCCTTGACTCTTAGTCCTACAGTCCTCCCTGATTACATTTTCAGTTTCCTCTCATTTGCAGAAGTGGACAAATGACATCAGAGGAAAAGGAGACCATTCAGCTCTTCGAGCCTGTTCCACTATTCAACATGATCTGTCTGTGTTTCATATTCTACATTTCCATTTTCCCCCAAGGACCTTTGCTTCCCTTGATAACAGGAATCCACATTCAGCTGCCAGAGAAAAACAATATATTCAGTGACCTCGCCTGCACTGCTCTCTGAATCAATGAGGTCCAAAGTCACACAGCACTGAGAGAAAAAAAATATTTCTCATCAGATCTGTCATAAAAGGGTAACCACTAAATTTAAAATCGTTCCCTCGTGATCAAAAATTTATTAAATGTGTTCATAATCCTACGTCCTTTATTCGTATCATAAAGAGAAGTGTACCGGATATGGATCTCTGTGTAACATGACTTTAAACTCCCCTTAATTCTGAATAAGCACCGGCCAAAATTTTCTCTTGGCATTCTGTATTTTCACAAGAATCACATCCACACTGCACCTAATATCGACCCTGGGTAACATCACTTTAAACTCCCATAATTCGGAATATGCATCGGCCAAATGTTCTCTTGGCATTCTGTATTTTCAGCAGAATAACATCCACACGATCCCTATCCCTTTAATCCATGGGGTCCAGTTACAATCACAACTCCTAAAAACTACTCCTGATCACAATTTCTTCATAGACATAACCTCAAGCTCACTTCCCTCATTAATACTCTTGTTACTTAGAAATTGACCTCCATTAAGTTATCCAGATTTGACTTCCAATTGACATATCCATGCTTCTGATTATTTATAAGGCTTATTTTCTTGCAAAGAAACATGTATGCATGTCCACGATTAGGGACCCCAGAAGTGTTCCCATCATTTATATTGCCCTGGCTGTTCTTCAGTATCCCTCTCTCCTGTCACAAAAAGATGGGTAGAACATGTAGACACATCCAGTCTTCTGGCACCACTCCCAAATTCAAGGAGGAGTGAGACATTATGGCCAGTGCTTTCCTTATTTCTGCAACCCCTTCCCTCAGCGACCATCATATATCCCACCTGCACCGGGCAAATATGCTGCCTCACTGTGATTTTAAAAATAGAATTGAAAGGGGTTAACATAACATGTTTGTTCAGTGACTGTAAATAAAGTCTGGCTCCATAGATCCTAATTGTGCCGCTGGAGGCTTTACCCCTTCTATTAATAAGGGACTCATCTTAACGTATTATTACATACTGTAACCGGGAGGATAACTCCGACACTGGCAGATACCAACAGGTCCAGACAGCAGGAGAGGAGAGATCAGAATCTGAGAACAATTGATTGGAACGCTCCAACAATGGCACAGGATCTGAGAACAATAGGTTTGAATGTTACAGGAATGGATCAGAATCTGAGAACAATGGATTTGAATGTTGCAAAAATGGACAGGATTTTATCCTCGGCGTTAGAAGCGCTGACTACATATTATGATTGGCTGTCATTATCTTCTCGCATCTATTACACACTTCAGGTTATTCAAGCAGGATATTATCCCATCCTGGCTATTGTTGGTGTGCCTGGTAAGTCTCTCTGTTCAGTTATTTTTATTATAAACCGCGTTTAGCTTCATTACTGTTCTTGTCGTTTGCATTTTCGTAAGATGGAAACTCTTGCATTCAGTTTTTTCAAAGAAACTTCATTCCCGATCCACTGAATCCACGATCCTGACTTCGCAATAGCTGAGGTAGAACCAGGCTGTTCACACGATCTGCAATACGTTTCACCAGGGCTTGACTGCTGACCCACTATCGGCTTCATTCCCAATCTAGCCCCTTTCCCACTGCAAAATATCATTCATCAGGATCCCAGCTCAGACTGCTCACTGAATAGACCCGCACGTGTTCCTCAACCCAGACTAGGCTATTCCAATGTTATCGTGGTCAAACTGTCAGTTAGCAACCTTAAGAAACCACAGCTGATCCCAAACGATCCTGCCCATATCATAACTCAGATGAAATTCCGATCGGCCATCATTGCTGTGCTCACTGACCTGCATTGATTCCTGATCAGGTAACACCTCAAAATTAATATCATCATTTAAAGATATCTCGCCTCCATGGCCCACTCCTCCGATTAATCCAAATCCCTCTGTCTTTTTGCATTATTCCTGCAAATTTTTTACCTTTAAGTTTTATGCAGTTTAATTTTAAATTGAAGATGTTTCACTCAATATTTCCCCAAGGACATTAATCTGGCCTTTGCAGCGGTAAGGGCCACTGGTGTGGGTGGCGCGGAGACGCACTTCCCAGCGGCTCCCATCTGGGACTCCGTGATGGACAGGCTGTTCTAGCAGCTTGGACACATGTCTTCATAACTGGGTGTGCGCCTGTCCATAGACCACCTGTGTTAGTCCGTCTCGGCTAAAAATCTGTTCAGGAACACGAGGAAACCCCCGACCCCATCTAGCGCTGTTTGAAATGACCAGGCAACTAATTTGCAGCTGAGGGGTTTTGACTGACGTCTGAAATATGAAAGTTAGTGGAGGTTTGGCGGATGATTTATTTATTTATTTACTGGAGCTTCAGTTGTGAGCTGCTGCATACATTCAGGGAGGACAGATGATTTGGTGACCCAGCTCCGGATGAGATGTGGGGTCTTTACTTTCAGTGCATCTGTGACTGTAACATAATCAACACTTGGCCCAGAGGCTACAGAGAGAGGGTGGACGAGGGGGTTACAGCCATACCCACACCGATATTTTCAAGAACACTTTACCAATCTACACCCCACCCAGAAAAATAGTGTACGGCAAATATGACTCAACAAGGGGTAGTCGCAGAGCTGTTGTGTCACGTCCTTCAACAGGATTTGCAGCCTCGCAGGAGGGTAAAGACGGAGATCCCAGTGGCAGTTAAGGTCAGAGTTCCATAGAAGTCCTAAGGATGTGGAACGTTGTAGACAGGAACGGGTAACATATCCGTCATCTCTCAGTATGCTGTCCATCGATGTATCCACGAGGTGACGTAGACCATCTAGGCCGGTTGACGTGAATACATCGCTTTGTTCCTCAGCAGGGAGCAGAATGATGAGAGGTCCCATTGTTTTCCCAGGACGGAGGGACCAATCGTGTACGTGGCCCCACTGAGCCACCATGACTAAGGTTCAGTAACTGAAAGACCTATCAGTCCATTCTTTATTTCCCAAATTTAATTATTGCATGGATGTGGGCGTTTTTGGATGGTTTCCGTTGAGAAGGTAATGGTGAGCTGCCATAATGTACAGAAGCTGTGTGACGATGCACAGGACATCATGATGGTGAATGTACGCCATCCTGACAGCAGCCACGATACAATCATTCTGAAGTAGGCAGCTGTTCCCAACGTCTTCAAACCTCACTCAGAACCAGTGGTTGGCATTTTGGAGATCGGGGTTGCTCCACAAGACATGGCTCTAAAGACACACAAACTCACTGCCAAACGACCACGTGAAAATAACACGATCGCACCAAGAGCAGGCAGTGGAACCACCAGGAACATTGTGGAGCAGACCATTGGTGCGATCAAATAATGAATCTGATTCCTCAACCGCTCGCAGTGAACCATCCACGACACGCTGGAGCATGTGTTCAAGTTCATGGTGTTCTGCTGGGCTCTTCATACTATTAACAAGTAGAGACAAATGAGGAAGCCGTCGGTTGCTTTATGGAGTGATGCACTACAGATTAATTCATGACCCTTATGTCTACACTGGCCAAGTGAATACAATCTGAGCAAAGGAGTTGCTACTGGCAGCACCATTTCTCCCGTAGAATTGGGCTGCAAGTGCTCCTGCATCATGTTCTTTACCCGTTTTTGCGTTAGGAATGAGTTTTAGCTTTAAAATTTAAGTTTAACTTGTATTTCTTTATCTGTGTTCAGAAAATGTCAAGTTGAGTTTAAATTTCACTCGAAAAACTGTTGGCATTTCTGATGAGTTTTATGATTCTGAGAAGGTAAAGCAAACCAGAGCAGAAATAAACGGAGATGTTGCCTAGCAACGGGGTTTCAGGCATGAACCCAAAGTCCCCATCTGCCCCTCTCCAACCCCCCACAAAACCCAACATTTTGAGTTCAGTTTATAGAAAGCTGCCAAGAGAAACTGCAGTCAGGGAACAGGGAGCTACAGGGAGAATTAAGTTCCCAAAAGAACCAATAAGCCCTGAAGTAAAAAGGGTGAGACGGAATCCACACAAAGTCCCAAGAAGACGTTCTTGTCAAAGAAAGAACAGGCACCTAGAAAATGCATGTTAACTGAAGGTAAATATAAGGAGAAGAGGGGAAGGCTCCAAGCTTCAAATTGTAACGCTTAAAAAAATCTGCAGTAAACAGATTAAATGTGATTTAAAGGCTTGTTAGAAACTACAAGTTACAAATAAACAACTGAATGCCTGCAACACTTGGCTATGGGAATGTGAAGCAGCCGTACTGTTGACAGCTGAGTCGTTGAGGAAGAGTGCATAGAAGACAGCTTGATTTCATATGATGAACCAAGGATAAGGAGCTTTGAAAGGAGACCACAAAACCTTGAAGTTTAACCCTTGCCAGAAGGCATCTGAGAGAGAGTGTCACTGTGAGAAACGATTCCAAAGAGAGTCCTTGGAGAGTGGAGATTGGAAACCCTCGTGTAAAAGGTGGAGTTCAGTGAAACCGGTTGGCTCACAGTGGAACAAGTGACTGGGAGGAGTTGAAAACAGATCCATTGCATTTCTTCGATTTGTATTTGTCAGTTGGATTCTATGTGGCCTGTCTGAGAACATACCTCCTCTAGGTTTACGTGGACTGTGTAATTACTGTAAGCATTAAAGTCTAAGGCAGCCTTTGCAACTTTGTGTAACCGACCTACCTACTTGCCGACGTACCTACCTACCCACATATTGTGAAAGAAAGAGCATTGTACTGTCGTTTATTTTGTCTTGTTTAACAAATATTTTGTTTTGTTAAAACTTCATTCGCTGTCTCCAGTGTTTCTGTTCAGTAGCCCCTCTCCACGTATGTAAACAAAGAATGGAAAAGTTAGGGTGTATCCAGCTGCATTCTACCCTGGAATCCTGCTTGCCCAGTTGCAACATTAACTGGAATGTTAACAACACCATGACTATCATGATGATAGGGAATGTCACCATAAATCTGGAGGCAACTCAGGGGGAGGAGGAGCAAGAGGCAGGGAGGATATTTCATGAGCCTGAGACCCAGACAGGCTGCCGGAAAGTGCCTAATAAGACTCTGATCCCATTTTGATCACTTCCCTATCCCATCATTCTCTACTGTTGCAAACATCTGGGACACCCCATCACAGCTTCCCCTTGGTTACCATTCTGTAACAAAATTCAGTAACACAAACTTGTTCATTAACATCTTTATCCAACAACACATCCAATTATACAGGCAAAACTGAACAATTCAGACTTCTGAGTTCGTTTGTTGCCTGTCCTGTTTGTTCCCTCGACTTACCTTGTGTTCCTACATAGTGAATCCCCCTTGGCGGCAGCATGGCTGTTGGAAGACTGCTGACATTCCCCGGTGGACACTTCAGATCACGTTGCAGGACAGCTTCAAGCAGCTCTGGAGCTTGATGGCTCATATTGAGCTGCAACAACTTGATATGGGCTGCAACACTCTGGGCTGGCTGACAAGGGTGAGATCAAGGACACAGGCGGAATGCAATTGAACAGACAACAAAGCAGAGAGAGGACAGCAGTTTTGTGCTCCATGGTGACACTGTCACTCCCACGGGCCTGAACGTCAGCGATTTTATCTGCTGGAACACAGATTGCTGAACTGTTGAGAGAGTCTGCATTTCTGTTTGAGCACTGAAATCCACAGCCATAATGACAGCACTCTGCGCCAGCAAGCATGGATCTTATGAGCGCAGTTTGAGCTCCCACTGCAGCGATGAAATGTTGGATAGATTTGGCGGCTGAAGTAGTGGGAATGTCCACCAGATAACGTATCGCAGCTGAGTACACTACTGATTTCATGGAGTTCATGTCCACCTCCACAGGGTCCATCAACGTTCTCACCTGAACCCCCTGCACCAGAACCAGTTTGTGTTCACACCCTTCGTTGAGCTGGCGCAGGAACTATTGTTTCCACCTGGCTTGCCTGTAGCCCATTGGTGCTCAGTGATTCAACACATACATATTCAGAATCTGCACTTGTCTCTATTTTTCATTTAGTGCAAATATTTGAGCTGGTGGCTGTGAGTGTCTGATCACGTGGCAGAGCTTCAGCATCAGTGCTGTCATGTTTCTTGCTCCCTCGTCTTTCCAATCCTCCATCTCTCACTTCCCCCTCCTCTCCCCCTCTCTCTCTCTCGCATTCTCTCCACACCCTTCTCTCCCCCACAGTCTCAGAGGGACCTGTCCGTTTTTGGCTGTCAGAGACAAGTTTGAAATCAGAAGTGAAGGAATGGGGTGAGGACTTGTGGGTGTTTTGTAAAGCAAGATATCCATTTTCCCACCATCTGCAGTTTGCAAATAATCATCCCAGGCAGTAGGATGAGGGTCAGCTGGGCGTTCACAAAGGATATAAGGCAGAAACATAGCATCATTTCAAATACCCGCATTGATGTCCAGCCACTACAATGATACAGATAACTATTTCCACCCTTAAGCACAGGGGATGAATGTTTGCCTGGTCCCCTCAGGTTCACTGCTGCCTCCTGTGTATAAGCGGTCACGCTGTCCTGCCAGCTAAAGCAGGTAGAATGCCAGCGATGGTGTTGTGCTGCGTTGAGTGATGTACCTGCCGTAGTTGACTACCTGGAATTACGTTGAGACAGTGATTGGTGAATGCGAGGCCGGAACCAGTTGAAGGTGTGTGAGGGTGAGGTGTTGATTGTGAATATTAGGCATTAATCCTGACTTTTAGTGACTGCTTATGTTTGAGATGCGGGTGTGGTAGATTGAGCTGTTTTCAAGGTTGGTGCTGTTCTGTGTAGGAGTTGCCATGTGTAGATGTATTCACTGAAATTGCCCACCAGTTTTAACACATTAAACTTGGCACTGCTGCCAGGTCCTCGGAGCCAAACGTCTTTATACCTGATCCCATCCTATTCGTTGGATATTCCTGTTGGGTCTGAAGCCCCCACCTCCCCCCCACCATCCCCTCACGGGCCACCCACCGAAAGATGGATTCTTGCCCTCTGTAAAACATTCTCCGCATTTGTATTCCATTAACTTTTGCCAATAACCTTAAACCAGCGATTACATATTCCTGAAATTTCAGCCACTTGAACCAATTTCTTCTGAATCACTCTTATCAAAACATTCATCATTTTGAAAACTAGATTTAATCTCCCCTGACACTTAACTATTCTACAGAGATAATCCCAGCATTTCCAATCTCTCCAGACCATGGGAAACATTAAAATAAATTCCTCTGAATCTTCAGAGAATTATTCTCTTCTTCCCAAAGTCTGATGATTAGAAATGGACACAATCCACCCACCGGGGTCTGAGTAATGTTGTGTGTATAATTAAGAATTCTTCCTGACTTCTTTTTCATGTATCTCGGTTTTTAAAGGCAAGAACTCTGCATTATTCTATTTCTCAACTGCTTTCTGAACTTGTCCTGTCACATTCAACGATCACAGAATCACGGAATCACAGTGCAGAAGAGGCACTTCGGTCCATCGAGCCTGCAATGACACTCCAGAAACACCTGAACTACCTGCCTAATCCCATTTACCAGCACTTGACCATACTCTTAAATGGTAGGACCTGCCAAGTGATCAATGTGGTCCTTTTTAATGGATGTGAGGCAACTTGCATCGACCATCCCCATATGCAGCGCATTTCAGGCCATCACTACCCTATGGGTAAAAAAGATATTCCTCACATCCACCCTAAACCTCCCTCCAATCTCCTTGAACTTGGGTCCACTCGTGACTGAATCATCAAAGAACGGAAGCAACTGCTCCTTATCCACCCTGTCCATGTCCCTCATAATCTTATATACCTTGATCAGGTCGTCCCTCAGTCATCGAAATCAATCCTAGTCGAAGCAACCTCTCTTCATAAATTAAATGTTTCATCCCAGGCATATTCCCGGTTGAATCTTCTCTGCACCACCTCCAGTGCAATCAGATCCTTCCTATAATGTGGTGACCAGAAATGCACAAAGTACTCCAGCAGTTGCCGCAACAAGGTTCTATGAAATTCCAACATAACCACCCTACTTTTGTAATCCATGGCTCGAGTGATAACGCCTAGTGTTCCATATGGCTCTTTCAAAACCCCACTAACATGCAACCACCACCACCTCCCCTCCCAACCCCACCCCACTCTTCAGTGATCCATGGACACACACCCAACGCCCCTTTGTTATTCAGAACTTTCTTGATTCATGCCGTTCATTGAAATCTTCCTTGCAAAATTACTCCTTCCAAATTATATCAACTCGCGTTACTCAGGGTTAAATTCCATTTGCCATTTATCTGCCCATTTGACCATCCCACCTCTATATTCATGTAGCCCAAGACACTCAAACTCACTGTTAAACACCCAGCTAATCTTTGTGTCATCTGCAAAATTAATAATCCTACATTGTCATTTATTTCCTTTATATAAATGATGAATAACAGGGAACCCATCACAGAATCCTACAAGTGGACATTGGATTCCAGTCAATTAAAGCAGCCTTCCATCATCACACTCTGTCGCCTTCAACGAAGCAAATTTTGAGTCAACTTTAGCAAATTATCTTTTATCCCATGTGCATTTGCAATCTTTCTAAGTCTCTCATGTGGCACATTTTCAAAGGCATTGCAGAAATCCACAGAAACTACATCAACTGCACTACGCTCATCCACACAACTGGTCACCTCCTCAAAAAATTCAATCAAATTTGTGATGCATGGCCTCCCTCTGACAAAGCCAGGCTGACTATCCCAGATTCACCCTTGCCTCTCCAAGTGGAGATAGATTCTCTCATTCAGTATTATCTCCAATAGTTTCCCCACAACTGACGTGAGACTCACATGCCTGCAGTTTGCTGCCTTATCTCTACAAACTTCTGAAATAGCAGAATATCATCAGCTGTTCTCCACTCCTCTGTTACCTCCCCCTCAGCATTTTGGGACACAGATCATACTGACGTAGAGATTTGTCCACTTTAAGTACTGCCAACACCTTCAAAACCTTGTCACTCTCTATATCAATTTTCTCAAGAACCTCGCAGTTCCACTCCCTGTGTTCCAAACCTTCATCCTCATTCTTCTGGGAGAAGACAGATGTGAAGTATTCAATCAACATGCTACTGATGTCCTCTGGCTCCAGCCATAGATGTCCCCCTTGGTCCCATGAGGGCCCGAAACTTTCCCTGGTTATCCACTTCCCATTGATAAACTTTTGAAATATTTAGGGATTTTTCCTAATTTTACCAGCCAGAGCATTCTCATATCCCCTCTTTGCTCTCCGAGTTGCTTTATTAAGCTCCACCCTACACTTTCTGTACTCCACTAAAGCCTCTGCTGATTCGTTCCCAATGTACTGCTCAAAGTGTCTCTTTACCTTCTCGGCGTATCCTGAATATCTATGGTCATCCATGGATCTCTGGGCTTGTTACTCCTACCTATCACCTTCGAGGGAACATGTGGAGACTTTACCCTGCCCATTTATTTTTGAATGCCCCCTTCTGCTCTTCTGTAGATTATGCTGAAAGTACATTTTCCCAGTCTACATTGGCCAGATCCTGCCTTATTTTACTGAAATCCGCGTTCCCCCAATCCAAAACATGTTTTGCAACTTGTCAATTTCTTTTTCCATAACAACATTTTATTTTAGCATAAATATATACAGTTGGACAAACTCATGAGTTCTGACATAATGCGTGGAGAGGAATACAGTTAACGTTTCGCATCTGTGTGTCTCTTCCTCAGAACCTAGGGAATGAATAAATGAGGAGAAATATAAGCTGGTTGAGGGACATGAGACAGGTAGATTTGGGTACAGGGCCAATGATAGTTGGAGTCATATAATAGATAATCAAAGTGCTCAAAGGCAAAAGGACAAAGGGGTGTTTATGGTGGTGATATCAGCTAAGAAATGTGCTAATGGTGTCATTAAGGGTAGAAAGCAAGACAAACAAGTAGCAGATAGCCCTAGTGTGGGTGGGGTGGTAGGAAGGGATCGAAATGTTGTGAAATTTGGAGATAAAATCAATGGATGGAAACACATTTAAAAGTAATGCAAATAGCTGGGAGAAGAAAAATATACTTCATAAATATAAATTATTGGAAAAAGGGGCATCGGAAAGAGGGTGGATGGAGGAGTGGATTCATGGTTTTGTTTGGTTGTGGCATCATGCTGGAGTTGGCGAAACTTTCCGACGATGAACCTTCGAATGAGGAGGCTGATGTGGAAGTAAGTGAGGAAAGAGTGACCCTATCATGGTTCTGCGAGGGTGAGGAAGCTGTGAAGACGGATGCACGGGAGATGGGCCGGACACAGTTGAAGGCCATTTGAACCACCTTGTGTGGAAATCCTGGGCGAAGAAAGAAGGATGACATGTCAGTGGAATGGTTTTGGAAAGTGGCATGATCAGAACTGATGCAGGCGAAGGTAGTGAGGGAATGGGATGAGGTCCGTAGAGGAAGCGGGGTGTGAGGAATTGTACTCGATGTAGCTCTGGAAGCCGATATGTTTGCTATGAATATTGGTAGAGAGTATATCGCAAGAAATTGAGACAAAGAGGTTAAGGAAGGGAAGGGAAGTTTCAATAATGGGCCATGTGAAAAGGATGGATGGGTGGAAATTCGTAGCAAAATGAATACCTTTTTCCACGTCTAGACAAGAGCATAAAGCGCCATCGAAGCAGTCATCGATGTACCGGAGAAAGAGGTGTGGGATGGGGCCTGAATAAGACTGGCACAAGGAATGTTCCACACGAAATATTCATGAACAGCACCTCATGATCCGACTAGGAACATTACAGCCCTCCACACTGAATATGGAGTTCAACAATTTCAGATCATGAACTCTCACCTCCATCTTCAACCACTTTCTGATCCCACTATTTCAAATAATTTATAATTTTTAAAACATATATATATTTCCTTTTCCAAACTATTGTTAACTTTATTTAGTTCTATTGTTTTATCTCTGCCTTTTAGCCCATTTTGATCCCTTCCCCCTTGAGCCATCTGCTACTAGCTTTTCCTGCTTGCTACCCTTAATATCCCCATTAGCAGATCCCTTAGATAATGTCATCACCATTAATAACCCTTTGTCCTTTTGTCTACGATCTATTTTGCATTATTTTCTTTGGCTCCAGCTACCACTGTCCCTTTTCCCAGCTCTGCCTGTCCTGCTGCCCCACCACCCCCCCCCCCACCCCCCGAAACCAGCTTATATTTCATCTAATTACTAAATTCCCTAGTTCGACTGAAGAGTCATACGGAATCGAAACGTTAACTGTCTTCCTCTCCACAGATGCTGGCAGGCATGCTGAATTTATCCAGCTATCTTTAATTTCGTTTGACTTCCAGCTTCATCAGCATTTTGCTTTTATATTGAATTGTAGCATGTTGTGGTCACTATCTCATAAATGCTCCCACAACAGCAACTCCGCCAACTTTCCTGCTTCATTCCCACAAATCGGTCCAGCACTGCACTGTCCCTTGTTGGACCCTTTACCAATTGACCTAAAAAAATTTTCCTGTACAAATTTCATGGAATCCACTCTATCCAGGCCCTTAACATTATGTCCATCCCATTTAATTTTGGGAAAGTTGAAATCACCTAATACACAGATAGAATTGTTTTTACACACCTCCGCAAATTATGCACATAATTGCCCCTGAATTTCCTGCTGACTATCTATATGCTGTCTATAATAAAAAACTAACAATATGGCTGCCCCTTCTTTGTTTCTAAGCTCGACTCATAAAGCTTCATTCCATGCTCCCTCCAAGATGTCATCTCTCCTTCCTGCAGTAACTGACTCCTTAACTAATAATGCAATGCCTCCTCCTCTTTTACCTCCCCCAACCCGTTTCGCCTGCAGACTCCATTTCGCGGAATGTTGAGCTGCCAATCGTGCCCATCCTTCAACCACGTCTGTGTGAGTGTTACTATATCATATTTCCATGTGTCAACCCTCAACCTTAACTCATGTGTTTTACCTGTAATGCTCCTGACATTAAAGTAGGAGCCATCCAGCCTTGCCTTAACCTCCTGGCAACTTAATGCAGCTGTACTCCCTCTGACTTGATTGTTTTGCTGTATTATTATGTGCCGCTATTCTGCTAACATTCTGTTTCCCCTCTCCCTGCCAAATTAAACTCCTCCCAAAAGCACGAGCAACCTCGCCCGAAATGAAATACGTCCCTCTCAGATGGTTCAGATGAAAACAGATGCACTTGTACTGGTCCCACATTTCCCAGAAACTGTACCAGTGATCGCGCAGTCTAAAACCCTCCCTCCTGCACCAAGTCTTATACCACGTGTTCATGTGCCCCATTCTCCTCTTTCTGTGCTCGCTAGCACGTGGCATTGGGATGTAATCCAGAGAGTACAACCCGAGAAGCACTGTTTGTTAGTCTACTCTCTAATTCCCTGTATTGTTGATGACATTGTGTGTGTTGCCAAGGCTGGTTTTCATGCCCGGCTAGTAACACAGATTTGATCAGGAATCATCACAGCTTTGGTATTTTTTTTTTAAAAATATTTTATTTCTGTTCCTGCTGAAAATGTTGATACTCAATAGATAATGGAGTCAGAGGACTTTCAGAGCTTTGTTCAAGATAACTAGTTATGTGTTGGAGGAGGATGTAGCGAGACCGATGAATCAGATGAAGCCACACGCAGCCATATTGCTGCCAGCAACAGGGGTCACTTCTACGTTAAATCTTGCGACAGTCAGCTAATAATCTACAGTTATCTTTTTGGTCATTGATGTGGCACCCGGTCTCCTGCCAGACACAGAGGCTCAGGAACAGCCATAAAAGCATGAGGAACCGAATGGACCAGGTGGACGTCTCCATATGTGGGAGGCAGTTCAAAATCGATTGATTTCAAGAAAGAGGCATCAGAGATTCAGACCATTCCCACTGCAAAGTATGTACGTAAACAGGCCAAATACCTAGACATGAGTGAGAGGCAATGCAGGAGGACTCTGCGATTCTCCATGGACTTTGTATCTGAAATGTGTGCCCTTCTCCACAAAGACATACAGGAAAGCTTACTCCAGAGACATGCACTACGCATGTCACTGAAGCTTTCTGCGGCTCTTATAATTTTCACAGCATGTTACTTCCAAGTCTCATGACTGACTTGTGTGTTTCGGACAGTGAGCTGTACAAAGGTGTATCCACATTGTGAGCAATGCCCATTGTCCATCGCGGACCAGTTCATTTCTCACGACCCAGACACAGAATCTCAGGAAAGAGTGTGTCAGGGTTTGCCCCAATAACTGGTTTTTAGCTGGAACAGGATGTGTTCGACAGCACTCACGTTCCGATAAGGGTCCCACACAGAATGTGGGCTGCCACATAAACAGAAATGACTCCCACTCTATGAATGTGCAGCTGCTGTGTATCTGTCACAATGTCAAACTTCTTCTAACTTTGCAAAATGATATTATACACGTGCCAGAGAAGCAGATAATTTAGACATTGCACCTTAGCTACCGGGCCAAGTGTTGAAGAGAATCACAGCGCTCGCACATTTAACCTTTTCAGATGTTTACATTCATGTGGCGTGTAGTCCTAGAAGTTGGAAAGTGCCAGTGTGATGCACTCGGTCATGGACAACGTTGTGCACTGGTAAACCGAGAGGTCTTAGCGGGGAAAAGAGTGTCTTTCACCGAGTTCATGGCCCTGCATCAGCTGTTGATATCTGACTCGGTGTAGGCCCCTGGGAGGAGCCTGTGGAGCACAGCGCCCCATGTTATATCGGGATGAACCTCGATAAATAAACACTTGAACTCTTTCGAGAACTTCGTTGAAAGGGGACTTTCAAGAAGATGGTGGGCAACAGGATCTTCCCCACCAAGGCCATGTGGATAACAACGTGTGTATTGGAGATAGTTTCAGTACATGTAGTAAAAGAGTGACAGGGAGAGTTGTTGTATATAGCAGACAAATGACCTATTGATGCTTTTTTGAAAGTTCTGGATTGAGGCATTCTATCAATCAGCTTTGACAGTCTGCTTAGCGCACCATTCAACAGGGCCCACCATCTCCTTTCCCCACAGGGTCTCGGTGAATTTACATGCAGACCAAATCCGGATGGACCTGGGGTCAAAGTTGTTTCTCTGCAGAACAATTTCAAAGGGGGACAGAGTGTATAGAACGGAGCAACAGGCAGCAACATGGCCAAGCACAGCCTTGTTAACACAAGGCACTGCGGGAAAAGGTAGGACAGTGAAAGGTATCGAGATTTGAGGGTATGTGGGCGCTGATGGGCACAGCAGGACATCATTGCGGCCTGAGACCAGCTCATCAAGCATCATTCCAAATGATTGCTGCGATGCAAAAATGTGACCAGACGTGGAAGCGAAACACCATAGATACTGCATTTCATTCATCTTGTGTCTGAAAGGTATGTCACACATTAGCAAGGTTAATTGGATGCAGCACTCATTTTGTCAGGATAAAAGTGATATCCCAAGAGCCGTATGTTGGTCAGACCGGGTAAGGATGGCTGATATAATTTCCTGGGGGATGATTCAAATGGTGAGGTAGATTAGTGAGCACAGAAAGCTCTGCCACTGATAAATCCTGTTTTACACTGGTGCCGTGCTCATCACCCTGCGCTACCTTCTATATGTCCACACATGTACCCAACGGAGTGCGAGTTTCAGGCTGCGGTGATGGCTCCCTAGGCAGAAGTACTGCCCACAGAGCATGTGGCTTATGGCAGCCATGCACGTGAACCCAGACCGCAGCAGAGAGAAATTATAAAGAAGCTTATGCTGCAGCTCGCACCTTGTTGGAGCAAACCATTAGGATGCTGAAAATGTGGTTCCAGTGCATGGACCTGTCAGGTGGAGACCTGAAAAATAGTCCACAGAGGGTTTGATTCACCGTTGTCCACTGCTATGCCCTTTATAACCTCGCACTGCTACGGGCAGAGCAGCAGACTGAGGAGGATGTGGGCATCTCCTGTGATGAAGAGGGCATCGATGTGAATCTGGGTGAGGAGGTCTTGGAAGGTGATCGTGACGACAATGAGGCAATCACACTGGCCAGAGGTTGCAGTCGCACTAAGGTCCCGCTTATGGACCATAACACCATAAAACATAAGAACAGAGGTTAGGCCATTCAGCCCATCGAGGCTGCTCCACAATTCAATAATGGCTGATAAGTTTCTCAACCGCATCCTCCCATTTTCTCCCCGTTACCATTGATTATAGCTGCTAGATCTGTGGAGCACATGGCAACATGCAGTCAGGAAATACCTTAGAACCTCACATTTCTGAGCGTTTGATTCCAGTCTTGCTGATGACAGCACACATACCCTCTGTCAGAATGCTCCTGTCATGGAGCTGCAGTGGAGGGCCCACTAGTCGTTCGATTCCAGGAGGATGATGATCATGTGCATTGACGAAACGCTATAGGTTTTCATATCAACCTTCTGAATGTCTGACTTCTGTCTGGCTGACCGCAGCTCATTTGCGCTCTGGGATCAGGGTCATAGTATGGAAATGCAGCTGTGAAAATTTAAATGTACCTGATCCTTAATCAGTTCCAGCATCTGACTCCTTCAGGAACACAGCTTCACCGGCCACAGATGCTGATGAAATGTAGAGCCAGCACGAGCTTAAATGCCCTGAAATCACACAGAGAGAATGATGGATCTCTGAGAAGCCTGCCCATTAACTTGTGGCAGCATTAGCGAGCACCGTCGAGGAGCAGGCATCAGTGATGTTTCCACTGAATGTGAAGCAGGACCTTCAATTTGATCTGATGGCTGCATAAAGCACACATAATGGGCCCTGCTCTATGGCCCTTGACTTTGCTTTTGAGCACAAATCAAAGTTTCACATCCGAGTGACACGAATGCTGCTCATCACAACAAGGAGTCATAGGAAAGCAGAATCAGGAGAGATAATTTACACTAGTGAAGTATAAGTGAGTAACACACTTGCCCAGGTTGTGCAACTCTATCTCCATAACCTCCCTAACACGACGGATAAGTCTTGGTGAACTCCAAAATTCAGAGTGGAGATAGATACAGCCTATTGATTGTGATAACCGTGACGGGCGGCCTCTGGACGTGTGAGACCTGGAGGTCTCCGCCTTGTTTTCGGTGTCCTTATGCATGACAGTGGCACCCTCCTCACTATATAGAGCTGGATGTGCTGAGGTCACAGGAAAAGGGAATTCGGATAGGCCAGACACCCCTGGAGTCACCCAATGGATAGACACGGTCATGTACATCTGTGGATCAGCGTCACTATGGGTACCTAATGGCCCTCAGCTGATACATTTGTGCTGCATAAGTGATAATGTGTGTAATTGTGTGTGTGTGTATCTGTGTGTTTGTGTTTGCATTTGTGTGTTCATGAACGTGTGTGTGTGTGTGTAAGAGACAGATGGATAGTCACGTGCGTGTGTTCCTGTGTATATTATTGTGTGTGAGAATGTGCGCTTGTGTGAAAGTTTCTGGGAGTGTAAAAATTATGTGTGTCTGTGTAACTGTTTTATGTGTATTGCTGTTTTTGTGCGTGTGTGCATGTGCTTCTCTGTGCGTTTGTGTGTCAGGGAGTGTTTGCGAGACCTTGTGTGTTTGCATGATTATCTGTGTCTGTGTGAGTAATTTTGTGAGCATGTCTGCATTTTTTTGCGTGACTACGTGCACATTCGTATGTCTGTGCACTGAGCGTTTGTGTGTCAGTTTGTGTGTCTGTTTGTGTGCTGGATGCGTGCGTGCGTGCTTCTGTGTGTGTTTGTGTGAATGTGTGTTTGTTTGTGTGTGTGAGAGAGATAGACTGATTGAGTGAGAGAGACACAGAGAGAGAGTTGGTGTGAAACATGGGAACACTGATATATAGAAAATAGGGGCAGGAGTAGGCCATTTGGCACTTTGAGATGTCTCTGCCATTCATTATGATCAATGCTGAGCATCCAACTCAATAGCCTGCTCCCGCATTCGCCCCATATCCTTTGATCCCTTTCGCACCAAGAGCTATAACTAACTTCTTGAAAACATACAATTTTTTGGTCTCACTATTTTATGTTGTCGGGAATTCCACAGGCTCACCACTCCCAGGGTGAAGACATTTCTCTTCCTCTTACTCCATAATGGTCTACACCGTATCCCCAGTCGGTGACACCTGGTTCTGGACTCCACCAAGCTTTGGGAGCATCTTTCCTGCATCTGCCCTATCTAGATCTGTGAGATTTTAATAGGTTTTTATGAAAGGCCTGTCATTCTTCTGAAGTACAGCGCAATGTAATCCTAACCGACTCAATGTCTAATCATATATCAGTCCCTCCATCCCGGAAATCAGTGTGGAAATCATTCGCTGCACTCCCTCTATCGCAAGAACATCGTTCCTCAGTTAAGGAGTCTAAATATTGCTGGTGTGTTCTCATTAAAGCCCTGTACAATTGCAGAAAGGCACTCCTGCTCCTGTACTCAAATCCTCTCGCTATGAAGGCCAACTTATCATTTGTGTTATTTACCATCTGTTGCACCTGCATGCTTAACCGAAGCGACCAGTGTACAAGACACACAGGTCTCGAACACAATCCCCTCTCTCAAGTTATAACCATTAAGATAATAACCTGCCTTTTTGTTTTTGCAACCAAAGTGGTTTATTCACATTGTACTGCATTTGCCATGCATTTATCCACTCACTCATCTTGTCCAAATCACACTGAAGCATATCTCCATCCTCCTCACAGCTCACCCTACCAACCAACTTTGTGTCACCAGCAAATTTGGAAATATTGCATTCAGTCCCCTCATCGAAATCATTAGTGCACATTGTGAATAACTGGGGACCCAGCACTGATCCCTATGGTACCCCACTATTCACTGTCTGCCATTCGGAAAAAGCTATATATTATTCCTACTCATTGTTTCCTGTCTGCCAATCTTTCTATCCATCTCAATACACTACCTCCAATCCCATACACCTTAAATTTGCACAAATATCTTTTCTGAGGGACTTTGTCGAAAGCATTCTTAAAGTCCAAATAAGCAACAACCACTGGCTTCCCCTCATCAAGGATATTAGTTACATCGTCAAAAAATTCCAGAAGATTTGTCAAGTATGAGTTACCTTTTTAAATCCATGTTGACCTTGTCCATTTCTGCCACTGTTTTCCAAATTCTCAGCTAATAAATCTTTTGTAAAGTGCGCTCGATTTCCCCCCACTACCGAGACAAGGCTGATTGGTCTTTAATTCAAGGCTTTCTCTCTACCTCCATTTTTAAATATTGTGTTTACATTACCAACCCTCCAATATATAGGAACTCTTCCAAAGTCTGTAAGATCCCGGAGGACGACTACCAATGCATCCACAATTCTAGTGTCACTTCTGTAAGTACTCTGGGGTGTAGATTATCAGGCCCTGGTGATTTATCTGCCTTCAAGTCCATCAATTTTCCCAATACGTTTTCCCCATTAATACTAATTTTTTTTTTCCTCCCGCTCGCTAAATCATATGTTCCCCAACAGTTATGTTATGTTATTGGTCTATTCCTTTGTAAAGACAGAACCAAAGTGTGTATTTAGTTGAACAGCCATTTATTCATTCCCCTTTTTAAATGTACCTGTTTCTGGATGCAAGGGACCTACATTTGTGTCCACCAACCTTTTTCTCTTCACATACCTTATGAATTTTTACAGAAAATTGTAACGTTCCCCTCAAGCTTACGCTAGTACTTTATTTTCCCCTGCTTACTCATTCCCTTGGTGCCTATCTGCTGAATTCTAAACTGCTCCCTATCCTCAGGCCTGTTTTTTTTTCTGGGCAATTTCTATGTCTCTTCCTTGTATCTAATATCATCTTTAATTTTACTTGTAAGCGCTGGTTCGGCCACCTTTTCTGTTTCACTTTTGCACTGCACAGGAATAAACGATTGTTGCAGCTCGCCCACGTACGCTTTGAATGTTTGCCATTGCTTATTCACCCTTAGCCCTTTAAGTAAAGTTTCCCAATCCATCATGGCCAACTCGCGTCTCATACCAACGTAGTTTCCTTTAAAAGATTCAGGACCATAGACTCAGATTCAACTCTGCCACTCAGCACCTTGATTAAGATTTCTATCATATTATGGTGGCTGATCCCTAAGGGGCTTTGTGCAAGTGGATAGCCAATTATTCATTTTTTCTTTACACAATGCCTAGCCTAGGATGGTCTGTTGTCTTGTTGGTTCCTCGGCGTATTGGTCCAGAAATCCAACCCATATACGCTCCATGAATTCGTCCTATACAATAGTGTTGCGACTTTGACTTGCCCACTTGAAATGCAGATTAAATCAACTATAATTCCAGGTGTTCCTATCTTGAAAGCATCTCTAATTTCCTGTTTAATTACATTCCCAACATCACCACTAAATGATTGGGGTCTATACGGAGCATAAAAGCAAAGTAACGCTTATTAACATTTGTGTTTCTCAGCTTTACCCATAAATGCTCCACACCCTCGGAGCTGATATTTATCCTAACTATTGCGTGAATTTCCTCTTTAACCAGCAATGCAACCCCACTGCATCTTAATTATTTTCTGTCCTTCTGAAACCCTGAATACTCCTGTATCTTCAGTTCACATCCCTGATAACCCAGCAGCCATGTCTGCGCAATCGCGACTATATCATACTGGTTTGTACCTATTTGCCCATTTAATTCATCAGCTTTTTGCGAATGCTTGTCGCAAATGTGCCATTCCCGCAATATTTCACTGAGGCCCTGTTTCATTCTTGTTATTGATATCTTTGCCTATCAATTTTCTTATTCCACTTTCTGTCTTTTGTTTTTCTCTTTGATTCCTCCTCCTCTGACTCATTGCATAGGTTCCCACCTCCGTGACATTTCACTTTAAATATCCCCAACCGCTTTAGCAAATATTTTCCCAAGGGCATCAGTCCTGTTCCTGCCCTGATTTAACCCGTCCATTTTGCACTTGCCCAGCGTCCCTCAAAAACGGTCTCAATGTCCCAGGAATCTGAAATCTCCCCCCTCACACCATCTCTTTGGCTACGTATTCATTCGATACATCTTGCTTTTTCCAGTCTGGCTATCCCGTGGCACTGGTAGTAACCCTAGGATCACCATCTTTGAAGTCCAAATTTTCAACTTATATCTTAACTCCCTATATTCTGCTTTTATGACCTCATCCTTTTTTCACATATGTCGTTTGTACCAAAGTGTATCATGACCACTGGCTGTTATCCCTCCCCTTTCAAGAAGTCCTGTAGCCACTCTGAGACATACTTGATCCTAGTACCAGGGAGGCACCACACCATTCTGGAGACTCGTTGCGGCCACAGAAAAGCCATTTGATCACCATTACAGTTGAAACCCCTATAACTATTCCATTCCAAAAATATGCACTCCTCCCATGTGCAGTAGAGCCAAATGTAGTGCATAAAAATTGGCTGCTGATCTTTTTGCCTGAGAGGCAATTCCCCTCAACAATATCGAAAGTGGTACATCAGTTTTGCGGTGGAATAGTCACAGGAGATCCTGCACTGCCTGCTTTGTCCTCTTGCTCTGCTGGTGGTCACCAATTCCCTTCCTGCCCATGGACACTTAGCCACAGTGTGACCACCTCTATATAGATGCTTTCCACAATTCTGTCCACCTCTTCGTTGCTCCACAGTCACCCAGCAGCCGCTACAGCTGTAGAACCCGGGCTCATAGGAATTGCAGCTGGAGTCACCTTCTGCAGACATTTTGTGCCCGGACATTGGAAATGTTCCTGACTTCCTACACAAAGAAAGAGCAGTGGAATTCAATTTCGAGCACTACTGCCATGACTTACCCCATCAAATTAAATGAATCCTTTTAGATGACAATTAATACCACATAACAGCAAATGCTCTGAGCCCCTCCCTCCCTGTTCCTTGTTGTTACAGATTAAGGCCCATAAAAACGATCAAACACAAAATAAGGCCTTAAAAACTATAAGCGATAAACATAATAAAACTTTACCTGAATGTGCTCACCTTGCTCAATGGATCACCTCGATCACTCTGCACCAAACTCCCTGTGTAGCCAACTTCAAATTAAGCACTTTGCAGCAGGCCGCAGTAGCACTCCAGTGCAGACAAAGTCAGCAATTTAAAACGGTCTGTTTTAATACTCTCTGAATCTACCCTCTAAAAACGTGTTTAAGACAGTTATCCAATTAAAGCGTTGTAGCTGCAATGGTTTTAAAGGTGGCCTAAAACTCACCTTCTTCCAACCCACACAGCAATTTTAGTTAATTACTGATATAACTTAAGACTATACTTTCGAACGAAATTGGTGTTAACCTCCCTCAGTCACCAAACTCCAATTTAAACACTCTACTGCAGTTTAAAGCGGCCCTCCAATGTGCCAGTGCATTTGTGCGTGTGTGTGTGTGTGTGTGTTTGTGTCACTTTGTGTTTAGGTGTGCACATCTGTGTGTTCATGTGTGATTGCTTAAGGGAGAGTGAGAGAGCGCTTGGGTGTGTGTGTCCGTCTGGCTGTGACTGTGTGTATGTATGCGTGCATATGGGTGTGGTCCTGCATGTCTAAAATTTCATTTGAGAGCACGTGTTTCACCTTTTGTTGTTTTGTGTGTGTGTGTGTTTCCGTGTGTGCATCTGTGTGAATGTGAGCGTTTCTCTGATTATGTGTGTGTTTATCCGCACATATGTGTGTATTTGTGAGTTTATGTTTGTCTGATTGTTAGTGAGTATTCGTTTGATCTTCTGTATTTGTGTATCTCTGTGTGCATGCTTGGGTGTGTCCTTATACTATTCTCTGTGGCCGTGTGAGAGTGACTGTGTGCTCTTCTGTTCATCTGGGCGAATAATGTTGTCCGTGTGTGTGTGTGTGTGTGTGTGTGTGTGTGTGTGTGTGTGTGTGTGTGTGTGTGTGTGTGTGTGTGTGTGTGTGTGTGTGTGTTTGTGTGCTTTTGACAAAGTGTGTGTGAATAATTGTTTCAAGTCCGTTTTTGCAGGGTAAAGGTTTCGTTGGGTACGCCAGCAATTATTTCCCATGAATTACTGACCCTGAGAAGTCTTTGTACTCTGTTGTTTTTCTGTGGTTGATTGTGTGTGTGCTAGTTTTTGTCTATGTGATTATGTATGCCGACATGTGTGTGCATGCGAGAGCATGTGGTTGGTTCTTTGCATATGTATGTATGTGTGAGTTGGTGTCTGTGTGCATGTCAGGGGGAGAGAGAGAGAGACAAACTTTCTGAGTGTGTGTGTGTGTGTGTGTGTGTGTGTGTTTCTGTGCGTGTGTGTATGTGTGCTTGTGTATGTGTGTGTATGTGGTTGTGTGCTTGTGTGTGTTCCTACACGTGTGCCTGTTTATGTGTATTTGTTTCTGTGCGTGCATCTGTGCGTGCAAGTGAGCTTGTGTGTGCTTCAATGCATGTGAGAGCATTTGTGTGTGTGCATGCAAGAGGGATATTGTGAGTTTGTGCTTATTTGCATTTGTTTCTCTTTTTGCGAGTCAGTGTGTTCATATGGGTGAGTATGTGAAAGTTTGTGTTTGTGTGTGTGTGTGTATGTGTGTACATGTGCGTGTTCATTGTATGTGATTGTGTGAAAGCGCGTGAGTGCATGTTTGCATGAATGTGTCTATGTGTGGTTATGTGTGCTTGTGTTTGTGTGTTGCCTGCATATGTGTGTCTTCCTGGGTGTGTTCATTAACGTGTGGCAGTAAAGAGAAAGGGAGAGAGAGAGGGAGAGAGCCGCATTTGTTTTCCTGTGAATATTTCTGTACATGTAATTGCTTATCGCTGGTGTGGAAGTTTCTCTGTAAGTGAATGTTTCTGTGTGTGCTTTATATTCATGTTTTTAAGTGCTTCTCTTGGTGTGCCTCTGTGCTTTTTTTTTCTGCACCTTTGTCTGCCAGAGGTTGTTTGTCAGAGGTTTTCTGTATATGAGTGTGTCTTTTTCTGTATATAAGTATGTCAGCATTTGTGCACCTTTATGCACGTGAGTATGTGTGCATCCCTATGGGTGTCTGTTGATTTGTGTGTGCGTTTGTGTGTCTTCATCTATATATGAATCAATGTGTCCATATTGTATGTTTAAGTGTACGTGTGTGTGTTCAGGTTTGCGTTTCTATGAATTGCATTGAGTATGTGGCTGTCTTTGTGGGTGCATGTCTGTGTGAGTGCTTGTGTTTGTGCACATGTGTGTGAGTGCATGTATGAGTTTCTGTGAGCTCGTTTGTGTATTTCTGTGTATTGGATTCAAAGTGTGATTGTCTTTGTGTGTGCATGCGTGCATTTGGGTTTGCATCTGTGTGCGCTCGTGAATGTTTATTACTGTTTGTGTGTCTGTGTGTTCACGTGTGTATCATTATATGTGTTTGTTTCAAATTCATTTTTAAGGGGGTGTGGGCTTCGCTGGCTAGGCAAGCAATTATTTTGCATGCCTTAATGCCATTCATTAGTGTGCGTATTTTGTTGTGTTCCTGTGTTTGAGTGTGTGGGTGAGTGTTTCTGTATATATGAATTTGCTTGTCCATATGTGTGTGGCTGTGACAGTATGTGTGTGGCTGGGACAGTGTTCGTGTCTATGCATGTGTGTTTGTTTCTGTATCTTCCTGTGTGCCTGTGAATGTGCGTGCATGCATGTGCGTGCGAGAGGGATGCACTTTGTGAGTTCGTGTGTGTGTTTCTCTATATGTGAATGAATGTGTCCATATGCATGTGCATGTACAGGTTTGTACTTGTGCGTGCATTTGTGCATGTATAGGTATGCGTTTGAACATTTGTGTTTTTCTCACGGTTTGTGTGAGTGTGTGTGTGTGTGTGTGCGCGCGTGTGCACCTGTGTGTGTTTCTGCAACTATGTTGGTGTGTATTTCCTGTAATGCATTTTAAGTGATGTGTGTTTTGCTGTCAATGCCAAAAAGTATAGCCAACCTCTAATTGTGCTTGACAACTTTTTGTGCCTTTCTCTGTGTGTCTGTGTGCTTGTGAGAGTGTGTGTGCATGTGATTGTGTGTCTGCGCATTTGCCTTGGTGGGTGCCAGTTTCTGTGTAGATGTTTGTAAATGTGCATGTTTTTGTGCATGTGAGAGTATGTGTATGATTTAGCACCTATGTATGCGTGTCTGTGTTTGCGTGTGGACATGTGTATATTTGTCTTCCTTGTATGCGATTGATTTTTGAATGAGCGTGAGTGCATGTGTACGTGTGCATCAATGCAATTGTGTGTGTGTTGTTCTGAATGCTTTTGTTTGTCTGTGTCTGTGTCTGTGTTTCAACATGTGTGTGTCCATGAATGTTTGTTTGAGAGAGAGAGAGATCCATGAGTGTTTTCCTGTGAATATTACTGTATGAGTGCGTGTGTGAGTTTGTGTGAGAGCTTCTGTGTGTGAAAATGTATGTGTGTGTTTGTGTGTTGTTTTGATTTGCTTCTCTTCGTGTGTGTGCTTGTGTTCTTTTGTGTGCTTGTGTGTCAGAGATTCTTTGGGAGAGCATGTCAGTGTATGCACTTCAGTGCGTCTATTTCTGTAATTTTCTGTGTGTGTACTCTGCATCTGTATGGGTGTTTGTGGAATCGTGTGTGTTTTTGTGTGCGTGTTTGTTGCCACTTTGTGTTGAGGTGTGTGCATGTGTGCGTTCATGTGTGATTGTATAAGGGAGAGTGAGAGAGCGCTTGAATGTGGGTGTCCATCTGCATGTGACTGTGTCTCTATGTATTCCTGCATATGGCACTGTTCCTGCTTGTGCACAAAAGTATTTGAATGCATGTATTTCACTTTGTGCTGGTGTGTGTGTGTGTGTGTGTGTGTGTGTGTGTGTGTGTGTGTGTGTGTGTGTGTGTGTGTGTGTTTCTTTGTGTGAATATCTGTCTTTCTCTGAGTTTCTGTGTGTGTGTTTGACCCAGCATCTGTGTGTATTTGTGAGCTTATGTTTGCCTGAGTGAGTGTGTATCCGTGAGGTCTTCTGCATTTGGGTCTCTCTGTTTGCCTCTGCATGTGTGTACATGTGCTATTCTTTGTAAAAGTGCAAGTGTGATTGAGTGCTCCTGTGAGTGTCTGGGCGAATGAATATGTGTGTGTGTGTGTTCAGGTTTGTGATCCTCTGATAGGGATTGACTACGCGATTGTCTTTGTGTGTGCATGTATGTGTGTGTGTGTTTGTGTGTGTCTCTGTGTATGTGTGTGTGTGTGTATATGTGTGCATGTGTAGGTGTGTATGGCTGTGTATGTGTGTGTGTGTGTGCGTGTGTGCATGTGTGTGTCAGACAGTTTCAAATTTGTTTTTACGGTTTGTGTGGTTCGCTGGATAGGCCAGCAAATATTTTCCATTGTTTGCTGCCCTTGAGAAGTGTTTGCACTTTGGTATGTTTCTGTGTTTGAGTGTGTCTGTACTTGATTCTGTATGTGTGAATATGTAAGCCCACATGTGTGGGCATGTGACAGCATGTAGGTGTGTGTGCAATTGCATGCATGTATGTGTGTGTGTGTGCGTGTGAGTGTGTGTTTTTGTGTGCGGGAGAGAGAGAGAGAGAGACAGTTTCAGTGTGTGTGTGTGTGTGTGTGTGTGTGTGATTGTATGTTTGCGCATGCACATGTGTGTCATTGCGCGCTGGTGTGTTTCTGCGCGTGTGTGTCTATGTGTCAGGTTTCTTAATGCATTTCTAATGAATGTGGTTTCGGTTTTTGTGCCAGCGTTTATTTCCCACCCCTAATCGCCCTTGACCAGTGCTTGTGTGCTTCAGTGTTTGTGGGTATGTGGGCTTGTGTGTTTATATGCCCATGTGTGTTTGTGTGTGTGCCTACGTGTGTGCCTTTTTCTGTATATGTCTTTCTGTGCATGCATTTGTGAAGGCATCTGAGTGTGTGTGCTTCAGTGCATGTATGCGTGTGTCTTTGTGCGCATGAGATAGATTTTGTGAGTTTGCGTTAGTTTGTGTATGTTTCTCTATATGTGAATCAAAGTATCAATTTGTGTGTGCATGTTAGAGTTTGTGTATGTTTGTGTGCTTCTGTACTTCTCCAAGTGTGTGTGTTAGACTATCTTGTATGTGATTATTTGTGTGAATTTGCGTGATTGCATGTCTGTGCATGTGAATGAATGTGTGTGTTTGTGTGTATGTGGCTCTGTGTTCGTGTTTGTGTGTATTTGCAAATGTGCATCTGCATGTCTGCATTCATGAATGTCTGCCCGTGTGAGAGATATAGATAAATAGGGAGGAGAGGGGACGTGTTTTTCTTATATTTGTGAATATAATTGTACATGTGGCTGCTTGCGATTGTGTGGAAGTTTCTATGTATGTTTGTGTGATTGCTTTTATGTGTTTCACTTTGTGTGCTTGCGTGGGTTCTTCTTTGCTTTTGTGTGCCAGAGAGTGTTTGAAAGCCAGTTTCATTGTGTGCATGTGAGTGTGTCTGTTTCTGTAATTAAGTGTGCGAGTATGAATGCATCTTTATGTGCATGAACATGTGTGCATCTGTATGGGTGTCTGTGGATTCTTGTATGTGTGTGTGTGTGTTTGTGTGTACACATATGTGAGTGTTTGTAAGTGTATATGTGCACTTGTGTATGTGTGTATGTGTATGTGTGTGTTTATTTCATGAATTGTTTGTGTGAATGAGCGTGAGTGCATGAGTGGGTGTGCTTGAATGGGTTTCTGTGAGTGGTTCTGTGCGTTTGCGTTTTTGTGTGTCTGCATATGTGTGTCTGCATGGGAGTGTTCATGAACGTGTGCCCATGTAAGAGAGATAGATAGAGAGAGAGAGGGAGAGAAAGAGAGAGTCGTGTGTGTTTTCCTGTGAAATTACTGTCTGTCTGAGTCCTTGCGTTTGTGTGAAAGTTTCTCTGTAAGTGAAAGTTTCTATGTGTGTTTATGTTCTTGTATTTAATTGTTTTTCTTTAGTTGCATGCCTGTTTTTTTTCTGTGCGTTTGTAGTCAGAGCTTCTTTGTGAGAGTTGTTCTGCATGTGCTTATGAGTGTGTCTGTTTCTGTAAATAATTGTCTGAGTATGTGTGCATCCTTATGGTTGTCTGTGGACTTGTGTGTGTGTGTGTGTATGTGTGTGTGTGTGTGTCACTTTCTTTTTAGTTGTGTGCATTCATGTGTGATTGTATTAGGGAGAGTGAGACAGCGCTTTAGTGTGTGTGCCCATCTACAGGTCGCTCAGCATGTGCATGTATGTATGCATATTAGCATGCTTCTGCATGTGTAAAAGTGTATTTGAGTGTATGTGTTTCACTTTGTGTTGGTTTGTGTGGGTGTGTGGTTGTTTGCATGTGTCTGTGTGTGTGTGAATGTGTGTGTTGCTACGAATGTATGCCTGTGTTTGTGTGCGTGTGTGTGTGTGTGTGTGTGTGTGTGTGTGTGTGTGTTTGATCGTGCATCTGTCTGCATTTCTGAGTTTTTGTTTGCCTGAGTGTGAGTGTGTATCCGTGTCATATTCTATATTTGTGTCTCTCTGTGTTTGTGCTTGTGCTTGTCCTTGAGCTATTCGCTGTGGTCGTGTGAGGGTGTGTGTGTGCTCCTTTGTGTGGCTGGGTGAATGACTTTGTGTGTGTGTGTGTGTGTGTGTGTGCACGTGTGTCTTCCTCTGATTTGGTTGTTTATGTAGTTGTCTTTGAGTGTGCATATTTGTGTTTGTGAAAATGTGTGTGAGTGTCTGCCTGAGTTTGTGTGTGCTCGTGTGTGTTTCTGCACATGGAATTGAATTTTTCAGTGCCTCTTTTTGTGCATGCGTGCATTTCAGTGTGAATGTGTGTGTGTGTATGTGAGTGTTCCTGTGTGAGTGAGTGTGTGTGTGTGTGTGTGTGTGTGTGTGTGTGTGTGTGTGTGACGATTTCAAATTCATTTTTACGTAATGAGGGCTTCGCTGTTTAGGCAATTATTTCCCATGCCTTACTGTCCTTGAGCAGTGTTTGTACTCTGGTGTCTTTCTGTGTTTTAGTCCGTGTGTGTGTTTGTTTCTGTATATGCGAATAAGTATGCCCACATGTCTGCACATGTAAGAGCATGTGGGTACCTGTGTGCATGTGTATGTCTGTGTGATTACGTGTGTGTTTGTGCGTATGTGTGTGTGTGTATGTGTGTGAATGTGATGGAGCGGGAGAGAGAGAGAGAGACAGTTTGTGAGTGTGCAGATTTCTGTATATGTGAATCAATGTGTCTATATGCCTGTGCATGTGAGATTTTTCGTGTGTGTGTGTTTGTGTTTGCACATGTGTGTCTTTGTGCAGTTGTGTTTTTCAGTGTGTTGAGGTTTTGTGCATCAGCATATGTGTTTCTGCATGTGTGCATTCATGAACGTGTGCCAGTGTAAGAGAGAGAGAGAAAGAGCCGTGTGTGTTTTCCTGTGTTTTTACTGTATATGTGAGTTTTTGCATTAGTGTGGAAGTTTCTCTGCCAGTGAAAGTTTGTGTGTGTATTTAAAATATTGTTTTTTTGTGTTGTCTTTGTGTGTATGCGTGTGTATTTTTTGGGTGTGTGTGCAAGCGCACGTACCTGTGTGTGTTCACGTGTGTGTTTCTGTGAATTGGAATGAATATGTGATTGTCTTTTTGTGTGAGTACGTGTGTGTCTGCACGTGTGTGTGTGTTTTTGTGTGTATGAGTTTCTGTGAGTTTGCTTGTGTATTTGTGTGTATTGGATTCAGTGTGTGATTGTATTTGTGTGCGCATGCGTGCGTTTGTGTTTCCTTGTCTCTGAGTGCGTATATGTGCATGTGAGTGCATGTGTGTGGGTGTGTTAACTTATTGTCTTTCAGTGCATCTGTTCATGCATGCCCATGTGCATATATGTGCCTGTTTGCGTGTGTGTCCTTGTATGAGTTTGTCGGATTGTCTGTGTGTGAGTCCATCTGTCTATCTCTGTGTAAATCCGTGTGTGGGTGGTTGTGTGAGTCTGTGTGAGCTTGCATGTGTGTGTGTAAATATATGTGTTTTTCTGTGAGTGCAGGAGTCTGTATGTGTATATTTGTGTGTGTGTGTGCGTGTCTGTGTGTCTTTGTGTGTATGTCAGAGAGAGAGAGAGAGAGGGAGAGTCTGTGCGCAGGTGTGTGTGTATGACAGTGTGTAGGTGTGTGCACTTGTGTTTCGATGCATCTGTGCAGGCATTTCCAACTGCACTCACGTGCCTGTATGCGTGTGTGTGTCTGTGCGCATATGAGTGCATGTGTGTGTGTGTGTGTGCATGTGTGTCTGTTGCATGTGTTTGTGAGAAGACGTGTATCTGTGTGCATGTGTGTTACTGTGTGTGTGTGTGTGTGTGTGTGTGTATATGTGTGTGCGTGTTTGAGAGAGAGAGAGAGATAGAGAGCTGTGTTTGTTTTTAAGTGAATATTGCTGCTTTGTTTCTGTGCAGATTTTTTGGCCAGCATGTTCGTCTGATTGATTCTGTAAGGTTGCCTGTTATTTTATTGTATTTGTGCATATATTTCCATGCATGCCCGTGTGTGCAGGATTGTGGGTGTGCATATGCATGTCTGGGTGAGAGCCTGTGACTTTGTACGTGTGTGTGTGTGTGTGTGTGTGTGTGTGTGTGTGTGTGTGTTTGTGTGTTTATGTGTGTGCACTGCATATGAGAATCTATGTTTTCATATGTGAATGCAAGTGAAAGTGTGTGCATTGTCTGCATGTGAGTATGCATGCGAGTGTGCATTCGTCTCAGTGTGTGTGTCTGTGTGTGTGTATTTATGTGTGTCTGTGTGTGTGTGACTGTGTGTAAGTATGTATGTGTATATATGTGTGACTGAGCAGCTATGTGTGCTTCTTTTGTGTCCGTGCATTTATACATGCATGTCCGTGTGTTTAAGTGTGAGTGTGTGTGTCTGTGTGTGACCGTGTATATGTATGTGCGTGTGTTTCTGTGTGCGTGTAAGAGAGAGAGAGAAAGAAAGACTGTGTTTGCGTGACATTGTGTGTCTGAGTGTAGTTGCATGTTTCAGGCTGTGCATGTGTCCGTTCATGTGAGTGTGTGTAAGAAAGAATAAGAGGGTGGTTTAGTTTGTTTGGCGGCTGGCATGTGAACGTCTGTTTTTGTATCCGTGCATATTGGTGTGTTCCTGCATATGTGGAATTGTGTGTGAGTGCATGTGCTATACTTTGTTTGGTGTTAGTTTGTGCACATGTGTGTGTGTGCCTATGTTCATGCGTGTGTTTGCTTGTGTGTTATTCTGAGAGTATGTGTGGGAGTGAGTGTGCACACTGGTGCCTTTTTATGTGAATGACTATGTGTGTGTGCATGTGTCTGTGAGTGGATGTTGGCATCTCTGACTAGGCCAGCATTTATTTTGCATGTCTAATCGCACTTGAGAAGTTTAGGTGTGTGCGTGTGTGTGCCTGTGCATGTGTGTGTGTGAATGTTTGCATGTGTTTCAATGTATTTCTTTGTGTATGTCTGTGTGTGTGTGTGTGCGCGTGTGTTATGCATGTGAGTGATATATAGCACGATTGCCTGTGTGCGCATTTATGTGTGCTAGTCTGTGTGTTTGTGTGTGTGTGTGTGTGTGTGTGTGTGTGTGTATGTGTGTGTGGGTTTATGCGTTTGTGTTTGTGTGTAGCTCTGTGCAGGGTGTGTGTGCAGTATGTGCGATGTATGTGTGTGCACATGTGTATGTTAATGTCTGTGTGAGTGAGAGAATGAGAGAGACACCAAGAGACAGAGAGGGAGAAACAGAGACAGAAGGGGAGAGATCGATGTTTCTGTGTGTGTGTTTCGGACATTTTGTCTGTCTCTCCTTTCGAATGAGAGTCAGGTTTTGCATCGCTGGGGGTATGTTGTGGTGAGGTGTAAGGTTCGATTCCTCTTGTCATTCCTGGCTCCCCATATCACTCCCGACTGCATCTCCAGATATTCCTGTTACAATCACATCACATTCCCATGAACTTGTTGTAAGGATGGAGGAGAGATTCGGAGATCATTCCTAACTGGATAGTTAACGTGTGGACAATGGAAATCGGACATTATGGTCACAGGACAGAAAGGCAGTTTATTAAAAAAAAGTAAATAATTGATATTGTGTTACGCGCTTTATAAAGCATTCTGTAACAGGCATTATTTATCTAAAAGAATCAGGAGATCCTTCAGACCCTGCAAATGTTTTCAACCACCTCCTCAGGACTGTGGAAAAATGAAAAGTTTCTGTTCCAAACTTCTATAATCTAAGTACGTATTACATTTCTAGAAAATATTTTCACATGTGTGTGTAGATGCATTGATGGAGACAGTATTTGTCATGCATTGCCTCTCCGGTTTGGTGGCCTTTATCCTTTCATTTCATTTTTTAAATTACAGGAAATTCTGTTTTTGCAATGCTTTTAAAAGGTACCGAACTGCATGGGTTAGACTATCTTTTGTGTAAACAGTTATTTTTGGAGTCAGTAGATAAGAGGGAATAACGATAAATTATTCCAAATATATAGCCATCCTGCAAATACGTATCACCCCTTGTTTGACCCACTCACCTTCGGCTTTCTGTCACTCCTGGCTGTTCTCCATTATCTCAAGTCACTGTTGGGACCCCTTATTATGTCTGACTTTCCTGACACCTCATGCATTACAGCCAATGTTTCTTATTTAATCTCTGCTTCCTTCCATTATATTAAAAAATCTCCTCTTATATCCCTTCAAGGCCATTTAACTCAAGACAAAACTGGATGCAATCACACACTTGAAAATATCAAAAACAAATCACGCAAACTATATTAATTCATCAGCCTGTTGAATAATTTAATTGCTTATTTCCCTCCCTTACAGTGAATTTAATCACAATTGTGATACTGAAGTGCAAAAACTGTGGTCTGACTAAATGTATCACTTGTTACCTGCTGGCCATGGCAGTGATGGATCTACTGGTCATTATCCTGGACCTGATAATGAGACACATTCCGGTTGTTTTTTACGAGCAATTTAATTTCCTGCATTTCATCCCCGTGTGTAATATCCACGCCGTCCTGCTTAATGCAGCCACCGACTGTTCTGTCTGGTTCACCGTCACTTTCACCTTTGACCGATTTGTGGCCATTTGTTGCCCGAAGCTGAAAAGTAAATATTGCAGTGAGAAAACGGCAACTGTGGTTCTGGGAACAGTGACTGTTCTGAGCTGTTTAAAGAACATTTTCTGGTATTTTATGCTCACAGGTCTGTATTGGGGGGGGAACAACCCCTGGTTTTGTGAGCCCACAGCTGGTGTTCAGTTCTCTCCGTTCTGGATAACATTGGAGTTCATCCATAACATTCTCACCCCAGGTGTCCCATTTATCCTGATTCTGCTGCTCAATGTTCTCACTGTCAGACACATTTTAGTGAGCAGCAGAGCCCGCAGGAGACTCCGGGCTCACAGCAGTGGGGAGAGTCCCAGAGACCCAGAGATGGAGAGTCGAAGGAAATCCATTATTTTACTGTTTGTGATCTCAGCCAATTTCATCCTGTTATGGTCAATGTTAATGGTTTATTATATATGGTACAGGATGTATTATTTGGTGTTTAGCACTGTATACTTACATCGATTTGTTCAGGAATTGGGCTTCATGCTGCAACTCCTGAGCTGCTGCACTAACACTGCGATTTACGCTGTGACACAGACTCAGTTCAGACAGCATTTGAAGAATGTGCTAAAATATCCTTTTACTCCATTTCTTAAACTCATTCAACCATGAGAAGCATTCAGTCACATAGAGTTCTCATTGGTTGGGCTACCTGTCCATCATTGATAGGCCTCACTGATTGTACAGCAAAAACACTCCAGTAAGGCACTGCCCTCCCATTGGCCAGGCTGCCTGTCTATTAAGGATAACCCTAACTTTTGGGATGAGAATCACTTAATTAAATAACTGTCCTCCCATTGGCCGAACTGCCTATCCATCATCATTACCTGTCAGTGTTTAGAATGAAATTTCAGTTTGGAATTTATCCCCAATACCATCGGCTGTGGTGCCTGTCTTTCACTGCGATCCAACAGAATTATTTGAGACAAAGTCTCAACTCCAAGCAGCTCTCTGCACACATTGGCTGAGCTGCCTATCCATCATAGCGATCACACACACTGATTGGTAAATAATCCTTCTATCAGAAAACGGGAGGACAGTTCGCAGAGAAAACCGGGGAAGAGGTCAGTGGATGTGAGATTTTAAATAGGAAGCGAGGTAGGTGTCATGGGTTATGTGTTAGTGGGTCAAATCAGGGTTAATATTGTGCGTTAAGGTCACTTGGAGAGGCAGATGAAGAGCGACAGAGAGAGACAGAGAGTGAAAGAGAAAGAGAATGAGAGAGATAGAATGTGAGAGGGAGAGGGAGAGAGATAGAGAGAGAGAGGGAGAGTGAGGGAGAGAGAGATAATTAGAGTCGGAGAGAAAGATAGGGAGACAGAGAGGTGGAGAGTGAAAGGCAGTGAGAGACACAGATATAAACACAGAGATATTGAGATTGAGAGAGAGATGGAGAGACAGAGAGCGAGAGAGAGAGACATAGATAGAGAGCGAGGGAGAGACATCAAGTGAGATTCAGAGAAAGAGAGATATTGAGAGGCAGAAAGATTGAGACATGGAGAATGATGGGAGACAGAGAGAGAGAGAGAGAGAGAGGCAGAGAGAGACACAGGAAGAGCGAAAGATAGAAAGAGTGATTTAGAGAGAGAGACAGTAAGAGAGAGAGAGCGAGAAATAGAGTGAGAGACAGAGATAGACAGAGAGCGAGAGACAGATAGGCAGAGTTAAAAAAGTGTGATAGATAGAGACAAGAATGAGTGACAAACAGAGACATGGACTGAGAGTGACGGAAAGAGAGAGGGAATATGAAAGACAGAGAGAGGTAGAGAAAGGTTGCAAAATATAGACAAACAGAGGCATTGATTGAGAGACAGAGAGAGAGGGAGTTAAACAGAGAGAGTGAGAGAGAGTGAGAGACAGAGAGATATTGAGAGAAAGAGAGAGTGAGACAGAGAGAAATATGGATGGAAGGTAGAGAGAGGAGGAGACAGAGAGATGCAAGAAGTGAGAAAGACATGAAAAGAGCGAAAGCTAGTTAATGAGAGAGGGAGGGAGAGAAATAGAGAGAGACAAGTATAGGTGGAGAGTGGGAGACAGAGAGAGGGAGAAAGTCAGAGAGAAAGTGTGAGAGACAGAGGGGCTGAGATTGAGAGAGAGGGAGTGACAGAGAATGAGAGCGAGAAAGCGAAGGAGAGAGAAAGACAGAAAAAGAGAGTGCAAGGTAGAGAGATAGGGAGAGAGAGAGAGTTAGAGACAGAGAGACTCAGTTAGAGAGAGTGAGATGGAGAGAGAGACGAACACACATACAGACAGAGAGACACAAGAAGACAAAGAGAAAGAGTGCTAGATAGAGAGAAAAAAATGAGAGACAGAAAACGAGAGACAGAGATAAAGACAGAGAGGGAGAGAGAGAGAGTCAGAGAGAGAGAAGGATACAGAGAGAGACAGAGAGAGAGGCACAGAGAGTCCAAAGAACCTAGAAAAAGACTGTGACATACAGAGAAAGAGAGTGAGAGACAGAGAGAGTGAGAGAGACTGAGGGAGAGAGAGTGAGAGAGACAGGGAGAGACAGAGAAAATGCGAGTGACATAGAGGGAGAGAGAGACAGAGACAGATGGACAGAGAGACAGAGGGAAAGAGGTTGATAGACAGAGGTAAGAGAGAGACACAGTGAGAGAGAGAGATAGTTAGAGAGAGATGAACAGAGAGAGGGATATAGAGAACGATAGAGTGGGATAGAGATGGATAAATAGAGAGAGAGATAGTGAGAGAGACAGAAGAGATTGAGAGACAGAAATATAGAGAGTGAGATACTGAGAGTGAGATACATGGAGAGAGTGAAGGGTACATCCGGAGAAAGAGTGAGATAGAGAGAAAGAGTCAGAGAGACGCAGACAGACAGAGAGAGGCAGAGTGAGACAGGACGAGAGAGACAGAGACAGAGAGTGAGAGAGAGGCAGAGTGAGAAAGAAGGACAAAGAGGAATGTGAGAGAGAAAGGGAGAAAGACAGAGTGAGAGAGAAACATAGAGAGTGTGAGGGTGAGAAAAATGGATAGAGAGGGAGACAGAGAGAAAGAGGGACAGAGAGTGGGAGAATTAGAGTTGCAGAGATTAAGAGAGAGAGAGACACAGTAAGAGAGAGAGAGTCAGATAGTTAGAGAGATAAAGCGATAGAGAGAGTGAGAGACTGAGAGTGAGTGAGAGAGAGACTGACAGAGAATCATCGGGCCAGAGAGTGGGAGAGGCACAGAGAGAGATTGAGAGAAAGTAAGATAGACAGGGAGAAATACAGTGAGATACAGTGAGATAGAGATTGAAAGATTGAGAAACACAGTTCAAGACAGAGAGACGGATGGATAGGCAGGGAGAGGGAGATGCAGAGACAGGGAGGGACAAATAGAGGGAGTGTGAGATGCAGGGGGAGATAGGGAGAGAGAGGAGAGAAAGAGGGAGACAGGCAAACAGAGAGAAAGATAGGGATTTAGAGACTGACAGAAAGAGCATGAGGCTGCCAGAAATAAAAAGAATGACAGACAGGGAGGGAGGGAATGGACACATTGAGAATGGGAGAGAGAGATGGAAAGTGAGAGAGAGAGGAGAGACCAAGACTGGTAGAGAGATAAAGAGGGGGAGGAAGAGTGAGACAGAAAGAGAGAGAGAGAGAGACAGAGAGTGAGAGAGAGCGGCAGATTGAGACGGAGGGACAATGGCCGTGAGAGGGAGAGGGAGACAGAGAAAGAGGTAGTGGGAGAGGTATAGAGTGAGAGACAGAGTGCGAGTGACAGAGAGTGAGAGAGAGACAAACAGAGACAGGTGGACAGAGACACAGTGGGAAAGAGGTTGAGAGACAGAGGTTAAGAGAGAGACACACAGTGAGAGAGAGAGATAGTTAGAGAGACGGATCGAGATAGAGAGAGAGAGAGAGAAAGGGGCAGAGAGTGAGAGAGGCATGGAGAGACATGAATTCAGACAGATACAGAGAGAGAGAAACAAAGAGTTAGACAGACACACAGATAGAGAATTAGAGAGAAAGAGTGAGAGGCATTGAGAGGGTGCTAGGCAGAGACCGAGACTGAAATGAGAGATAAATTGAGAGAAAGAAAGTGTGACAGAGAGAAAGAGACTAAGAGAAATAAAGGAGAGTAAGATACAATGAGAAAGAGAGTGAGCAACAAAGAGGGAAAGTGTGTGTGAGAGAGAGAGCGAGAGACAGGGAGAGCAAAGAGAAGAGGAAAGATAGGGAGAGAGAGGGAGAGAGGTACATAGAGAGGAAGAGAAATATTGAAGGGAGAGAATGAGAGAAATTGATGGAGATAGAGATAGGCAGAGAAATAGACAGTCACACAGACCGAGAGAGACACACACACACAGAGAAATAGAAAGATAGAGAAACAGATAGAGACAGGGAGAGACAGAGTGAGAGCGACAGAAAGAAAGAGAGTGGAGACAAAGAGACAGAAAGAGGGAGAGAGGCAAAGGGAGGAAGATACATATAAAGAGAGAGAGGGAGCTGGAGAGGCAGAGAGAGACAGAAGTGACAGGGAGACGGACAGAGAGAGAGAGAGAGAGACAGACAGACAGACAAAGAGACAGAGAGAGAGAGACAGATAGAGAAAGAGAGATAGAAAAAGTGTGCAACAGTGAGAGACAGAGAAAGGCAGGGAGTGAGAGACAGAGAGTGAAAGTGATAGGCACGGAGAAAGAGTGACAGAATGAGTCAATGAGACAGAGAGAAAAACATACAGAGAGAGATAGACAAAGAGAGAGTCAGAGACAGTGTGAGAGAGAGGCAGAGAAGGAGAGTGAATGAGAGAGAGAGAAAGAAAGAGAGAGACAGAGACAGAGAGAGAAACAAAGAATGATAGACAGAGAAGGTGCAAGATAGAAAGAAAGAAGGCAGAATAGGGGCAGAGAGTGAGAGAGGCATAGAGAGACAAAAAATAAGAGAGAGACAGAGAGAGAGATAGAAACGAATATTTAGAGAGAGACAGAGGGAGGGAGAGAGAAATAGTGAGAGACAGGGAGAGGGTGAGAGAGAGACAGAGATTGAGACAGAGGGTTTGATTGAGAGATTGAAACTGAGACAGAAAAAAGAGTGAGAGAAAGAAAGAAAGATAGTGATAGGCCGTTATAAAGAGAGTGAGGGACAGAGCGAGTGTGCGGCTGAGAATGCAGGATATAGGAAGAGGGAGGGACAGGGAGAAGGAGAGAGAGAGACATAGAGAGGGTGAGAAAGAGAGGAGGGAAAGAAAGATAAATAGAGAAAGGGATAGAGAGAGAGAGAGACAGAAGAGTGGGGAGTTTGAGAAACAGAGAGAGGGAGATACAGAGATTGAGAGACAGAGAGAAAGAGAGTGGAGGCAAACAGAGACAGAAAGAGAGAGAGAGGCAGAGACAGTTAGAGGCAGAGAGAGTGGTAAAGAGAGAGGGAAATCAAGAGATATAGTGAGAGAGGAAGAGACAGATAAAGAGAGAGACGGAGGTGGAGAGGCAGATAGAGAGTGAAAAGACACAGGGAAAATAGAGAGTTAGACAGAGAGAGAGAGACAGAGAGAGATAAGGAGAGAGCGAGAGGTAGAGAGAGAGAAAGAGAGATAGAGAGAGAGAGGCAGGCAGAGAGACAGATAGAAAGCCAGAGAGAGAGAGGCAAAGAGAGAGATAGATAGAGTGACAGACACTGAGAAAAAGAGAAAGGCAGAGAGTGAGAGATAGAAAGTGAGAGTGAGAGTCACAAAGAAAGATTGAGAAAATGAGTCAGAGAGACAGAGAGATAAACACAGGGAGAGAGATAGACAAAAAGAGAGTCAGAGACAGTCTGAAAGAGAGGCAGTGAAGGAGAGTGAATGAGAGAAAGAGAGAGAGGGGCGGTGAGAGTGGGAGAGAGAAAGACAGAGAGTATGAGTCAAAGAGTCAGAGAGTTAGATGGAGAGAGAGAAAGATACAAGGAGAGAGCATGAGAAAGTGTGTGTGAGAGGCGGATAGAGAGAGAGACAGAGAAAGATTGACAGAGAAGCTGCAAGATAGAGAGAAAGAAAGTGAGAGACAGAGAGAGGGGGAGAGATAGATGGAGAGAGAAGGGGAGAGAGTGGGAGAGAGTGAGATACAGAGTGTCCGAGACAGCGAGAGGCAGAGAGTGAGAGAGAGTGTGGGTGAAAGAGAGACAGAGAAAGCGAGTGATAGAGAGAAGGAGTGAAATATATAGTGACTGAAAGAGAGAGAGAAATAAAGAGATAACATGTGAGAGTGAGAAATATGGATAAAGAGAGAGAGAGAGAGAGACCGATACAGAGATTGACAGACAGATTGACAGCAAGAGACAGATACAGAGAAAGAGGACAGAGATGGAGAGGCAGAGTTTTACTGAGGAAGAGAGACAGTGGGAAAGAGTGAGAGAGATAGAAAGCGTGTGAGTGAGAGAGACAAAGAGAGAGAGAGGCAGAGAATGATAGGAAGAGATATAGAGATACATAATGAGATAGAGCCAGAGAGAGGAGAGAGAGAGAGAAAGATTGACAGAGAAGGTGCAAGATAGAGAGAAAGAAAGTGAGAGACAGAGAGAGTGAGAGGGAGAGAAAAACAGAGCGAGAGTGTGACAGACCGTGACAGAGCGAGAGAGAGATAGTTTGAAAGAGAGAGAGTGTGTGAGAGAGAGAGAGAGGAGAGTGAGGGTGAGACACACAGAGAAACAGTGAGAGACAGAGAATCACAGAGGGAGAGAGAAGTGATTGAGAGGCAGAGAGAGAGAGTCAAAGAGTGAAACAGAGAGAGTGTAAGAGAGAGAGTGAAAGAGAGAGAGAGGGAGAGAGATGCATTGAGAGATAGATAAAAAGACGTAGAGAGCAATAGAGAGAGCGAGAGAAAGAGAAGAGAGTGAGAGACAGATGTGGGAGAAAAAGTTTAAGATTGCGAGAGAGGAAGAGACAGAGGAAGACAGAGTGAGAGAGACAGAGAGATGGATGGGTGAGTGACAGAGGGGTGAGATAAAGAGGTTGAGAGGCCGAGATTGAGTTTCAGATCGTGAGAATAAGGAGGGATAGAGATAAAAAGAGAGTGAGATAGAGAGAGAAAGAGAGAAGATATGGAGGCAGGGAATGAGAGTGAGAGAAAGAGAGAGAGAAGAGAAAGAGAGAAGAGAAAGAGAGAGAGAGACATAGAGAGAGAGACATAGGGTGATACCAAGAGGGAGACAGAGATAGAGACAGAGAGTTTGAGAGTGGGAGTTGGTGAGAAAGAGATTGGGAGAGAGAGAGAGACAGAGAAAAAGAGGGTGAGAGAGTTAGAGAGAGACAGAGATAAAGAGAGAGAGACTGAGAGTTAGAGACTGAGTGGGAGAGAGATAAAGAGTGAGAGTGAAAGAGAAAGAGAGAGAGAGAGAGATAGAAATGGAGAGAGATAGGGGAGAGGCAGAGGGACAAGGAGAGCGAGTGAGAGAGAGAGTGATTGAGACCGGGGTATTGAGAGTTAGAGGGACTTAGAGATATAGACATAGAGAGAGAGAGACATAGATATATAAATCTCGGGAGGCCGAGCGAGAAAGAGAAAGTAAGTTCGAGGATGGGTGTCGGAGTGGGAGTGGGAGTGAGAGAGGGAGAGAGAGAGAGAAAGAAAGAGAGAGAGAGAGAGAAAGAGAGAGAGATTGACAGAGAGTGGGCAAGGTAGAGAGAGACAGAGGTTAAGAGAGAGAGAGAGAGAGAGATTTAGAGAGAGACAGAATCTAAGAGAGAGAGATAGATAGTTAGAGAGAGACGGTGACAGAGAGAGAGAAAGTGTGAGTGAGGGATAGACAGACCAAGAAACAGAGGGCCAGAGAGTGAGATAGGCTAGAGAGACAGAGATTGAGAGAGAAACGGAGATAGAGGGAGAAACAGAGAGTTAGACCGAGACAGAGAAAAAGAGAGAGAGATACGGAGAGTTAGAGACAGGGTGAGAGATAGAGAGGGAGATAGCATGTGAGAGTGAGAGGGAGAGAGAGAGAGAAAGAGGGAGAGACAGGGGGTGAGACAGGGTGTGAGACAGAGGCTGAGGCAAAGGATGAGACAACGAAACAGAGAGAGCAAGTGAGTGACAGTGAGAGAGATTGAGAGAAATACAAAGAAACAGAGAGAGAGTCAGAGAGAGGGGGCGATAGAGTGAGAGAAAGAGACAGAACAAGTGAGAGGTGGGGAGACAGAGAAAGGGAGAGAAAGACAGAAACTGGGAGAGAAAGAAAGACAGAGAAAGAGATAGAGTGAGAATGAGAGTATGATAGAGACGGAGAGAAAGAGTCAGAGAGAGAGAGACAGAAAGAAAGAGACTGAGTAACAGTGAAGAAGCAGAGAGTGAGAGACAGAGAGAAAGAGTTAAAGAGAGAGATAGAACCAGAGAGAGAGGTAGGCTGCATGTGAGAGACAGTAAGTGAGAGAGATAGTTTACGAGAGAGACAAAGAGAGAGAGTGGGAGAGACACACGGATACAGACATAGACAGAGAGAGGGAGAGAAAGCCAGTGAGAGGCAGAGGTAATGAGAGTGGGATACAGAGAGAGAGGACAAGAGAGCTACGACGAGAGAGAGAGAGGGAGGGGGGGAGAGAAATACAGATAATCATAGACAGAGAGACAAAAACAGACAGAATGAGAAAGAGAGAGAGAGAGACAGAGAGAGACTAAGAAATAGAAAGACAGAGAGATTGTGAGATAGAGAGAAATAGAGTTAAACCAAAAGAGTGAGAGGTAGTGTAGAATGTGAGAGAGAGGGGGGCAGACAGAATAAGGTAGAGACTGAGAGAGTCAGTGAGAGAGCGAGGGAGAGTGGGCAAGAGAGATAGAAAGAGAGAGAGAAAAAGAGAGAGCGGTAGTGAGAGTGAAAGATAGAGAGAGAAAGTGAGAGGGAATGAGAGACGGGATGAGAGAGTGAGCGGGTAACAGAATGGGTTCAGTGTAGGATACAGCGTGGGAGAAAGGGTGAGAGACAGAGCGAGAATGAATGAGTGAAAGAGAGAAATAAACAGAGAAAGAGTGACAAATATGAGATAGTGAGAGTGAAAATTAAAGGGATGGAGAGAGGTAGACAGTGAGATACAGTGAGAGAGGGAGGGAGATAGAAAGACAGAGAGACAGAGAAAGAGAGAAGAGAGAGTTAGAGTCAGAGAGAGACAGATTGAGTAAGAGACAGAGAGGGAAAGAGAGACAGAGACAGAGTGTGTTTGAGATAGAAAGAAACAGAGAGAGAGAGAGTGCAGAGTAATTTACAGCAAGCGTGTGTGTGTGAGAGAAAGAGACTGTGAGATATTGAGATACAGAGAGGGTGAAAGACAGGGAGAGAGAGAGAGAGAGGGACAGAGAGAGAGAGAAAGAAAGTGAGAGTGATAGACAGTGAGAGAGTTTCTGAGACAGAGAGAGAGAGAGGGGGAGAGAGAAAGAAGCAGACACAGAGAGCGACTGAGAGAGTGGGGGTGAGACAGAGAGACAGAGAGAAAGAGTTTGAGAAAGGGACAGAGAGTGAGACAGAGGGACAGAGAGTGAGACAGAGGGACAGTGAGAGTGAGTGGGAGAGAGTGATAGGGAGAGTGCAATGTGGAGACACAGAGAGGCAGAGAGAGAGAGGCAGAGAGAGAGAGGCAGAGAGAGAGAGACTGAGAGAGACAGACAGAGAGAGAAAGAGATAGACAGAAGAAGAGACGGAGATGGGGGAGGGGGAAAGAATAAAGAGAGGGAAATAGGGAGCAATGGATTGGGAGAAAGAGATTGAGAGAATGAAAATGAGAGGGAGTGAGATGGAGAGAGGGGGAGAGACTTAGAGAGACTGTGAGAGAGAGAGACAGAGAGAGAGAGAAAATGAGGCAGAGTGTGTTTGTGTGAGAGAGAGGGATACAAAGAGAGAGATGGGGATAGAGAGAGAGACTGAGGCAGAAACAGAGAGCAGGCAATAGAGAGAGAGAGAGGCAGTGAGAGAGAGACAGAAAGAGAATGAAAAAAGAGAGAAGAGAGAGTGAGAGTAAAAGAGAGACAAAAGGTGAGTGAGAGAGATTGAGAAAGATATTGAAAGGGAGCATGTGTGTGAGAGAGAAAGAGAGAGAAAGAGATACAGAGGGAGAGAGACAGACAGAGAGAGAGAGACAGAGATCGAGTGAGAGAGACAGAGGCAGAGACAGAGAGCGAGCGAGAGAGTGAGCTAAAAGGTCAGAGTGAGACAGAGAGACAGAGAGGGAATGAGTGAGGGAAAGGGAGAGAGAGTGAAACAGGAAGGCAGAGGGAGAGTGACTGGGAGAGAGAGATAGGGAGAGCGCGATTTAGAGACACAGAGAGACAGAGAAAGACAGAGAGAGAGAGAGAGAGAGGCAGAGGGAGAAGGAGAGAGATAGAGGCAGGGATACACATAGGCAGAAACAGAGAGAGAGATTGGAATTAAGAAAGTGAGAGTGCTAGATAGGGAGAAATAGAATGGGAGAAAGAGAGTGAGGGAAAGTGAATGAGAGGGAGTGAGATGGAGAGACACTTGGTGAGGGGTACAGACAGAGTGAGATATTGAGAGAGAGAGGAAGGGAGAGGCAGTGGGAGAGAGACAGTGGGAGAAACGGTGAGAGACAGGCGTTGAGAGAGAGGGGTGAGAGAAACACTCGAAGAAAGAATGTGAGACAGAGAGGGAGAGTGAAAGAGAGAGAAATAACGAGAAAATGTCAGAGTGTTAGAGACAGAGGAAGAAAGAGAGAGAGACAGAGATAGAATGAAATATTGAAAGAAACAGATAGTGAGGGAGAGAAACAGGTAGAGATAAGCAGAGGGAGAGAAGAGACAGTGAGAGACGGAGTGACAGAAGGTGCGAGACAGAGAGAATGAGAGAGATAGAGACAGAGAGTGTGTGTGTGAGATATAAAAAGATAGAAAGAGAGAGGAAGATAGTGACAGAAAGGGTGTGTGCGAGGGGGAAAGAGACAGAGAGAGTGATGGAGAGATGGAGAGATGGAGAGATACAGAGAGAGAGAGGGGGAGACAGGAATTGAGAAAGAGAGAGAGAGAGTCAGAGAGAGAGAGATTGGGTGAGAGAAAGAGTCATAGACAGTGAGTGAGAGAGAGGGACAGAGAGTGAGAGCGATACAGAGAGAGACAGAGAAAGAAAAAGTGAGAGAAAGGGACAGAGAGTGAGACAGAGATGACGAGAGAGTGAGTGGGGGAGAGTGATATGGAGAGAGCGAAAGAGACACAGAGAGACAGAGAAATACGCAGAGAGAAAGAGAGAGACAGACAGAGAGAGCTAGAGAATGAGAGAAGAGAGTGAATCAGAGAGACAAAAGAGTTACAGAGAGAGATAGACAGAGAGAGAGAGAGAGAGTGTATGTGTGTGAGATAGAAAGATTAAGAGGGAGAGAGAGTGAGAGCGATAGTGACAGAGAGCGGGTACGTGAGAGAGAAAGACAGAGACAGAGATACAGAGGAGAGAGACAGAGAGGGAGAGATAGAGAGAGATAAAGAAAGTGAGAGAGACAGAGAATGAGAGTGAAAGGCAGGGAGAAAGACGGAGAGACAGTGTGAGAAATAGAGACAGAGAGTGTGTGTGTGAGATATTAAGAGACAGAGAGAGCGAGTGAGGAAGATAGTGACAGAGTGCGTGTGTGAGAGAGGGAAAGAGACAGACTGATACAGATAGGGAGAGAGACAGAGAGGGTGAAAGAGGGAGACAGAAAGTTAGAGAGAGCGATACAGAAAGTGAGAAAGAGAGAGAGGGAGAGAGACAGAGTCAAGGCAGACAGCGAGCGCGAGAAAGGGACAGAGAGTGAGAGTGAAACAGAGGGAGAGAGAGAGAGAAAGGGATAGAGAGTGAGACAGAGGTGCAGAGAGAGGGAATGGGAGAAAGGGTTATGGAGACTGCGATTTAGAGACACAGAGAGACAGAGCAATAGGTAGAGAGAGAGGCAGAGAGAGAGTTTGAAAGACAGAGGGTGAGAAAGTGAGTGAAAGAGAGGCAAATAAAAAGAGAGAGTGGAAAAAAGAGACAGTGGGACGAATAAAGAGATAGAGATGTAGAGAGTGAGATAAAGAGGAGAGATAGAGTGATTTGAGACTGTGTATGCTTGTGAGAGAGGTAAGCCGAGAGAGAGAGAGCAAGAAAGAAAAAGACAGGGAGAGATAGGGAATGAGAGAAGAGAGAGTGAGAGCCAGAGAGAGAAAAGGGCTGCAGAGAGAGAGAGAGAGAGAGAAAAATAGGGACAGAGATTTTGTGTGCAAGATAGAAAGAGTCAGAGTGAGAGAAACTGAAAGAAGTAGAGACAGAGAGTGTGAGAGAGAAAGAAACAGAGAGATAAACAAAGGAGAGAGACAAAGAAGGGGAGAGAAGGAGAGAAAGAAAGTGAGAGAGGGAGAGAGAGAATGAGAGCGAGAGGCAGGGAGAGAGTGAGAAAGAGTGAGAGAGATAGAGTGTGTGTGAGATATTAACAGACAGAGAGAGAGCGTGAGGAAAATAGTGACAGATTGCTTGTGTGTGAGAGGGAAAGAGACAGAGAGAGTGATACGGAGATGGAGAGAGACAGAGGGAGAGAGAGGGAGACAGAAAGTGAGCGGGAGAGAAAGAAAGAGAGTGAGAGAGAGAGACAGAGAGAGAAAGAGAGAGAAAGACAGGGTCAAAGACAGAGAGCGAGCAAGAGAGAAGGACAGAGATTGAGAGTGAGACAGAGAGATAAAGAGTGTGAGAAAAGGACAGAGAGTGAGAAAGAGTTGCAGAGAGAGCTAGTGGGTGAGAGGGTTAAGGAGAGATCGAATTAGAAAAACAGAGAGGCAGAGAGAGAGAGGCAGAGAGAGAGACTGAGAGACAGAGAGTGTAAGAAAGTGAGTGAAAGAGAGAGAAATAAATAGTGACAAAAAAAGACAGTGGCACCAATAAAGAGATACAGCAAGTTGAGAGTGAGATACAGAGAAAGAGAGATACAGCGATTTGAAACTTTGTGTTTGTGAGCGAGGGAAGCAGAGCGATAGAGAGAGAGATATATAGAGAGAGACAGAGGGAGAAAGAGAAAGACAGGCAGAGATCAAGAATGTGAGAAGAGAGTGTGAGAGTCAGAGAGAGGAAAGGGGCCACAGAGAGAGAAAGAGAAATAGAGAGAGTGCGTGTGTAAGATAGAAATAATCAGAGGGAGAGAGAGTAAGAGAGATAGTAAGAGAGAGCGTGTGTGTGAGAGAGAAAGAGACAGAGAGAGAGATACAGAGGTGAGAGGGATAGGCAGAGAGAGAGGCAGACAGAGTGACTGAGAGACAGAGAATGTGATAAAGTGAGTGAAAGAGAGAGAAATAAATAGAGAGAGAAAAAAAGAGATGGTGGAACAAATAAAGAGATAGAGAGAGGTGGAGAGTGAGATACAGAGAAAGAGAGATAGAGTGATTTGAGACAGCGTGTGTGTCTGAGCAAGGGATGCAGAGAGAGAGAGAGAGAGAGAAAGAGAGAAGAGAGAGGAAAGGGCTGCAGAGAGGGACAGAGAGAGAGCTAGAGAGAGATGGAGACAGAGAGTGTGTGTGTGAGATAGAAAGAGTCAAAGGGAGAGACAGTGAGAGAGGTAATGACAGAGAGCCAGTGCCTGAGAGAGAAAGAGACATAGAGAGAGATACAGAGGAGAGAGATAGAGGGGGAGAGAGAGAAAGAAAGGGAGAAAAAACAGAGAATGAGAGCGACAGACAGATAGAAAGAAGGAGGTAGACAGAGGCAGAGACAGAGAGATAGAGAGCGAGTTTGAGAGAGAGGGAGAGTGAAAGCGAGACATGGAGACAGAGAAGGAAAGAGTGAGAGAAAGGGACACCGAGTCAGGGAGTGAGACAGATAAGAACAAAGAGAGAGACAAGAGAGGATGGGAGGCAGAGCGACAGGGGGTGACAGGGAGAGAGTGAGAGAGACTGTGTGTGTGTGTGTGTGTGTGTGTGTGTGTGTCTGTGATTAGAAGAGACTATAGAGAGTGAGAGAGAGATATATACAGAGAGGGAGAGAGACAGGGAGGGTGAGAGGGAGAGAGGGAGAGAGAGAGAAAAAGAGAGAGACAGAGAGTGAGGTACAGACTGAGATAGATCGAGAGAGACAGAAAGTGAGACTGAGACAGGGAGAGACAGATAGAGAGAGAGAGACACACACAAGAAGGACAGCAAAAGAGACAGAGAGCGAGAGGCAGAGAGCGAGTGGCGGATGATGAGGGTGGGCGGGTGATAAGGAGAGAGATTGAGAGACACACAGACAGAGCGACAGAGAAACAGACAGGGAGAGACAGAGTGAGAAACAATGAGAGAGAGAGAAAGAGTGAGAACGAGGGAGAGAGAGAGACAGAGAAACACAGACATTGAGAGACCCAGAGAAAATGACCGAGAGAGAAACAGGGATAAACAGCGAGCTAGATACAGAGACAGAATGAGACAGACAGAGTTAGAGAGAGGCAGATAGAGGGAGAGAGAGAGACAGAGAGGGAAAGGAAGAGACAGAGAGAGAGGGGCCGGGAGGGGAGTGAGATTGTTAGCGCGAGTGAGGGAGAGAGGGGGAGAAATAGGGGGATCATAGAGTGAGAGAGGTGGAGAGAGAGAGAGAGAGAGAGATGGGGAGAGAGAGGGAGAGGGACTGAGCGTGAGACAGAGAGAGGAGGAGAGGGAAAGAGAGAGAGAGAGATTGGCATTGAGTTGGAGAAAGAGAGTGAAAGAGTTTGTGAATGAAAGAGGGACAGAGGGATTGAGAGAGAGGGAGCGAGATAGTGAGCATGAGAGAGAGAGAGAGACAGAGTAGAGGAGAAAGTCTGAGAGAGAGAGAGTTAGAGAGTGAAAGTTAGAGTTTTAGAGATAGAGAGAGAGTGAGAGAGAAATAGAATGCGAGAGGTAAATCGAGAGTGAGAGAGAAATAGAGAGAGAGTAAAACTGAGGGAGACAGAGAACAAGAGAGAGACAGAGAATGAGAGATACAGAGAGATAGACAGAGAGAGGTACAGAGAGAGATAGATAAAGAGAGAAAGAGAGAGAGTGAGTGGAGGGAGAGAGACTGAAATAGGTAGAGAGTGAAAGGGACAGTGAGAAGGAGACAGAGAATGTGTGTGAGGGTGAGAAAGAGAGAGATACAAAGAAAGTGAGAGAAAGAGAGAGAGACAGAAAGCGATAGAAACAGAGAGTGTGAGACCGTGAATGAGAACGAGACAGACAGAGAGAAGGGGAGAGAGAGACAGAGTGAGAGAGAGAAAGACTGAGAACGAGGGAGAGAGAGAGAGAGAGAGAGAGGTGGGGGCAGAGAAACACAAACATTGAGAGATGCGGAGAAACTGACAGAGAGAGAAATAGAGAGGAACAGAGATAAAGAGATTAGGACAGGGAGAGACAGTCAGAGAGTGAGAGTGAGACAGACAGAGAGAGATAAGCAGAGTGAGAGAGAGAGAGGCATAAAATGAGATTGAGACAGAGAGGCACAGGGAAAGAGTGAGTGAGAGAGACAAATAGGCAGAGAAAGACAGACATTGAGAGACACAGAGAGGCACACAGAGAGAAACAGGTAAACAGAGAGACAGAGAGAGAGAGAGACCGATCGAGAGAGAGAGAGACAGAGACAGAGTGATTGAGAGAAAAACACAGATAAAAAGGGAGTGAGAGATAGGGGGCAAGGGAAGGAGAGAGAGAGAGAGAAAGGGAAGGAGAAGGATAGTGTGAGAGATGGATAGAGTGGGAGAGAGAGAAGAAAAGTGAGAGAGCGAAAAGGGGAGAAAAATGACAATGAGGGAAACAGAAAAAGGAAAAATGGGGAGGGAGAGACAGAGAGGGTGTTAGAAAGACAATGAGTTTGAAAGAGAAAGAGAAAGACAGGGAGAGACATAATGAGAGAGAGAGACAGACAGACAGACAGTGAATGAGAGAGAGGGATAGAGGGAGACAGTCGAAGGGAGAGAGATTTAGAGATTGACAGAAACAGTGAGCGAGAGACAGAGAGTGAGCGCCAGAGAGTGAGAGAGTGGGAGAGAGTGAGAGAATGATAGATAGAAAGTGATAGAGAGAGAGAGAGAGGGAGGCATAGAGAGGAACAGAGAGTGAGAGAGTCAAAGGGTGAGGGAGAGAGATATACATAGAGGGAGAGGGTGACACAGGAGGGATTGAGCTAGACAGAGAGTGGTGAAGAGGCAGATAGCAGGAGAATGAGACAGAGATAGATAGAGAAAAACAGGGAGATAGATGTTGTGAGACAGAGGGAGTGAGAGAGAGAGATGTAGAGATAGAGCGATAGAAAGAAAGAGAGAGTGAGAGAGACAGAGACAGATGGGGAGAGAGGGAGAGGAACAGAAGCAGAGAGTGAGAGATAGTGACAGAGACTGTGACATAAAATGAGAGACTGACAGAGAGTAAGAGAGAAAGACAGAGAAAGACAGAGGGACAAAGACAGAGAGAGCGAGACAGAGAAAGGCAGAGGATCAAAGAGAGAGAGACAGAGGGAGTGAGACAGAGTGAGAAACAGAGTGAGAGGCAGAGAGTGAGAAACAGAGAGAGCGACATAGAGAGAGTCAGCGAGAGAGAGAAAGAAAGAGAGAGACATAGAGACTGAGACATAGAGAGAGAGATATAGAGTGGGAGTGTCAGAGTGAGAGTGGGAGAGAGCGAGAGGGAGAAAGACACAGAGTGAGAGAGTAGGAAATACAGAGATTCAGGTATAAATCGAGAGACACAGAGAGATAAAGATAGTTAGAGACAGAGAAAAAGAGACATAAAGAATGAGAGACAGAAAGACAAAGAGTGAGGCAAAGAGAGTGAGAGAGAGAGGCAGACTTTGAAAGACAGATAGAGTGACAGGCAGAGAAAGGGAGAATGACGGAGTGATAGAGAAGAGAACAGAGAGAGGGAGCCAAAGCAAAAAATCAGATAGAGACAGAGAGAGAGGCAGAGAGATAGAGAGACAGCTATAGAGAGACGGAGAAGGAGAGGGATAGAGAGAGCGATACAGAGAGAAAGAGAGAAAGACGGAGAAGGAGAGAGAGATACAGAGAGGGGGGACAGTGGGAGAGTGCGGGAGACAGAGAGCGAGAAGAATAGAGAGAGAGACAGTGATTGAGAGATAGAGTGTGAGAGACAGCGAGAGAGAGATAGGGCGTCAGAGAGACAAACAGAGAGATTATGGGAGACATAGAGTGAGAACAGAGAGGGAGAGAGAATACGAGAGGGGGAATCAAGCATGCCAGAGATAGTGTGACAGTGAGAGAAAATGAGAGAGGGAGAGAGAGAGTGACAGTGACAGACAGAGAGAGGAGGAGGGAGAGACATTTAGAAATATATTGAGAGAGACATAAAAAGAGAGTTGGAGTGTGAGAGACCGAGAGAGAGGGAGAGGTAGAGAGAGCAACAGACAGAGCGAGAGAGACAGAGAGGCAGAGATAGATACAGATAGATAGAGAAATAGAGGGACCGAAAAACAGAGATAATTACAAAGTGAGAGGGAGAAAGAGGTTGAGAGAGAGAGGCAGAGGGTAAGAGAGAGACGCAGAGGGAGAAAGGGAGACAGACAGAGAGAAAGAGGGGACGCAGAGGGAGACAGACAGAGAGAGAGAGAGGCAGAAAGAGAAAGAGTCAGAGCGAGAGAGATAGAAAGAGAGAGAGGGAGAGACAGATTGAGAAACAGAGAGAGAGAGAGAGAGAGAATGGGACATAAAGAAAGAGACAGAAAGGGAGAAACAGTAGGAGAGTGAGAGATACAGAGATTCAGAGAGAGAGAGAGGAAGACAGAGACAGAGAGAAAGTATTTGAGAGAGAGGCATATAGAACGTGATACCGAAATAAACAGAGAGGGAGAGAAAAAGTGATGCAGAGCGAGACAGAGAAAGAGAAAGAGAGAGAGAGGGAGACAAAGACATGGATACAGAAAGAGAGAGACAGAGGACAGAGAAAGCGTGAGAGAAAGGGACAGATCGAGAGAGTGAGTGACAGAGAGAGAGAAAGTGAAGCAGAGAGAGGGAGAGGGGCAGGTAGTGACAGAGAGAGTGAGAGGAAGACAGTGTGAGAGAAAGGAAGAGAATTTGAGCGGTGGTCAGAGAAAGAGAGAGAGACTGAGAGAGTGAGAGAAAGAAAGAGAGTGAGACAGGGTGAAAGCGAAGGAGAGAGACAGAGAGGAAAGGGAAAGAGAAGGATAGAGGGAGAGAGGGATAGGGCGGGAGAGAGAAAAAAAGTGAGAGACAGAGGGAAAAGGGGAGACTGAGGGACAGTGAGGGAGTCCGAAATAGAAGAAGTAATAGGGAGGGAGAGAAAGAAAGAGAGAGTGTGTTAGGGAGACAATGAATTTGAAAGAGACAGAGAGAGACAGGGAGACAGAAAGTGAGAGAGAGACAGAGAGAGAGAGAGAAAGAGAGAGAGGGAGAGAGACATTGTCAGGAACAGAGAGTGAGCGAGAGAGAGGATCAGAGAGTGAGAGTGAGACAGAGAGAGAAATAGTGAGAGAAAGGGTCAGAGATTGAGACACAAATACAGATTGTGAGTGGAAGAGAGGGATATGGAGCGAGCAATTTACAGACACAGAGAGAGGCAGAGAGAGAGGCAGAGAGAGAGGGATAGAGAGACATAGTGAGTGACTAAGTGAGTGAAAGAGAAAAATAAATAGAGAGCAGAAGAAAGAGAGTGAGACAAATAAAGAGAAATAGAGAGGTTGAGTGTGAGATACAGAGAAAGAGAGACAGAGTGAGAATGAGACAGAGTGTGTGTGAGCGAGGGATACCGAGAGAGGGATAGATAGATAGATAGAGAGTGATTCAGAGGCAGAGAAAGGTAGAGAAAGAGAGAAGAGAGAATGATAGTCAAAGAGAGAGTGTGTCTGTGAGAGACAGAGAGAGAGACAGAGAGGCACAGAACAATTAAGAGAGAGAGAAAGGGAGGGATCGAGAAACAGAGTGAAATAAAATGTGAGAGGGAGGAAGAGTTTGTGACAGAGGCAGAGAACATGACAGAGACAGAGAGAGAGAGGGAGAGAGAGGGAATGAGAGACAGCGAGTCAGAGAGATACAAAGAAGGAGTGGGAGAGCCAGGTGCAGTGCTTCAGAGACTGAGATTGAGAGTCATTGACAGAAAGAGAGAGAATGAGACAGGGAAAAATAGACAGAGAGAGAAATTGAGAGAGAGAGAGAGAGAGACAGAGAGTTTACTTAATAAAGAGAGAGGGAGAGAGAGAGGCATATAGAGGGAAATACAGAGATAAAGAGAGAGGGAGAGAGAAGGTGATGCATAGAGAGTCAGGGAAAGAGTGAGAGAGGAAGAGAAATAAAGGGAAACGGAGAGAGGTGGGTGGATAGAGAAAGAATGAGAGAAAGAGACAGCGAGAGAGAGTGAGAGAGAGTGAGATACAGTGAGAAAGAGGGAGCGAGATAGACTGAGATAGATTCAGAGAAAGGCAGACCGTGAGACAGAGAGTGAAACAGTGATTGAGAGAGAGGCCAAGAGAGACAGAGATACAGAGAGTCAGCGAGAAACAGAGAGAGAGAGAGAGAGAGACAGAGGGAATGACATAGGAAGAGAAAGAAGGATAGTGTGAGGGAAAGACAGAGGGTGGAAGAGAGAGAGAGAGAGAGAAAGAGACAGTGAGAGTGAGAGGGAGAGAGGGAGAGAGAGAGACAAACTGAGAGCGAGTGAGAAAGGCAGTGAGACGGAGAGAGACAGAGACTAAGAGGGAGACACAGAGTGAGAGAGAGACAGAGAGGGAGTTAGACAGAGAAAGGCAGTGAGAGAGTGAGGCAGAGGCAGGGAGGTAGAGGGTCAGGTAGAGGCAGAGACAGTGAAAGAGAGTCAGCGTTTGTGAGGGAAAGAGAGAATGAGAGCGAGGTCAAAGAAAGAAATAGCGACTTGGAGTGAGAAAGTGAATGAGAGAGATGGAGAGTGAGAGAAACAGAGAGAGACAGAAAGATAGAGAGTGCGAGAGAGCGAGAGAGACAGTAAATTATATATATATATATAGACAGAGGGAGAGGGAAATCCACAGTGGGATAGAGAGATTGATAGACAGAGAGTGAGAAACAGAGGCAGGGAGAGAGATTGAGAGATATGTATGAAGAGAATCAGAGACGGTGGGAGAAAGAGGGATAGAGAAAAAGAGAGTGAGATGAAAGACAGTGAGGGAGAGACTGAGCCACACAGAAAGTGAGTGAGTGACATGGAGAGAGAGAGAGAGAGAGAGAGGGAGATGGATTTTCAGAGTCTGAGAGATAGAGAGAGTGAGAGAGAAAGATTAAGATACACACACAAACACAAGTAGATGTTGAGAGCCAGAGAGATAGAGAGGGTGAGAGACAAGAGTGAGAGAGTGAGCTAAAGAGCGAGGGAGTGAATGAGAGAGTGAGAGCGAAAGAGATAGACAGACAGAGAGTGTGAGAGAGAGACAAAAATAGAGGGGGTGGGGAGAGAAGGTCAGAGAAAGCGAGAGAGAAATCGAGAGATTGAGAGAAACAGAGAATGAGAGAGAGAGAGAAAGGGAGAGAGAAAGGTAGAAAGAGGGGAGGACTGTGAGAGTGAGAGAGGCAGAGCATGAGAGACGTAGAGAAACAGAGTGAGGAAGAGAGACAGAGATTAAGAGAGAGAGACAAAGAACGAGAGAGAGAGAGGATTAGATAGAGAGACAGAAACAGAGACAGAGTGAGACACAGAGGGAGACAGTCAGGGACTGACAGGGAAAGTACAAGGGAGAGAGAGGGAGAGGTACAGAGAAACAGAGTGAAAGACAGGGTGAGTGACTGAGAGTAAGGGAGAGAAAGACAGAGCATCAGGGAATGGAAGACCTAAATAGAGAATAAAAGAGTGGGAGAGAGATTGAGAAAGATTGAGATTGAGAGATAGTGAGAGAGGGACTGAGGGAGAGAAGGAGAGAGAGTGAGATAGAAGGAGAACGGAAAAGAGAGGGAGAGAGAAAGAGATAGAGACAGAGAGAGATTGACCGAGAGAGAGGGAGAGACAGACAGAGAAAGAGATTGATCGACAGTGGCTGAGGGGGGTGGCGGGGTGGGGGCTGGGGGGGAAGGGGAGGGGGTAGGCAGAGAGAGAGAGAGAGGCAGAGAGAAAAATATACCTTAAAAGTCAGGGAGGCAGAGAGAGAGAGAGAGAGAGAAATAGAAAGGGTGAGTGGGAAAGTGAGAGAGAGTGAGAGACAGAGAGAAAGATTGAGAGACTGACTAAGGGACAGAGGGAAAGAAAGAGACAGAGATAGATAGAGAGAGAGAAACAGAGCCAGGGAAAGAAATAGAGAAAGAGTGATAGAGGCAGAGAGGTGTTGAGAGAGACATAGAGGGACAGAGAGTGAGAAACACAGAGAAAGGGAAAGACGCAGAGAGAAAGGGAGAGAAGAGAGTGAGACAGTCCAAGGTAGTGAGTGAGAGATAGTTAAAGAGATGGAAAGAGTGAGATAGTGAGAAAAATGTAAAGAGACAGAGAAAGAGAGAGATACAGAGAGGGAGAAAGGGACAGGGAAAGTGGGAGACAAAAAGAAAGTCAGAGTGTGAGAGAGAGAGAGGGAGAAAGATGAGAGCAGGAGAGACAGATATAGCGATTGAGACAGAGATAAAGGGAGTGAGAGAGAGTGAGAAAGAGGAAGAGAGAGAGAGAACATAGGAATACGTGAATAAGGGAAGTAAACACGTGGCCTAAGGAGTGTTGCAGGAAAGAGGGGTTCCATTTGGTGTGGCACTGGCATCAGTATTGGAACAGGAGGGATCTGTACCGTTGGGACAGTCTCCACCTGAACTGATCTGGGACCAATGTTCTAACAAAAAGGCTAAATAGGGTGGACGACAAGACTTTAAACTAGAAAGGGCCGGGAGGGTGAGGTGGGGGGGCGGCGGGGAGGGTAAAACTCCAAGAAGTATTATTAATGGGAAACAAAGCAGCAGGTTAGAGTTGGGGGTGTGGGGTGTGGATTGACCTTCATGGAAAATTGTGAAAAAAGTGCAAGGAAGTGAGAGCCCAAGAGAGGTTATTAAAATCCCCAGAAGACAAAATAGGACAGAGTTTTGGAAAGGGCTTCTGCAAGCACATCAGATAAAGGGAAGACAATGAGAAATGGGAGGCAGAATACAGGACTGAAGGTGTTGTACCTGAATGCACGATGTATATGAAATAAGGTAAATGAGCTTGTGGCACAGATTGAAATTGGCAGGTATGATGTGGTGGGCATCACGGAGACATTTCTGCAAGGGGGTCAGGACTGGGAGCTAAATATCCAAGAATGTACATCCTGTCGAAAAGATAGGCAGGTTGGCAGAGGGGGTGGGGATGTTTTGTTAGTAAGAAATTAAATTTAATCGATAGCAAGAAATGATGTAGGGTCAGATGATGTAGAATCAGTGTGGGTAGAGTTGAGGAACCGCAAAGGTAAAAAAATAGATAACATAATGGGAGTTATGTACAGGCCTCCGAACAGTAGTCAGGATGTGGGGCACAGGATACACCAGGAGATAGAAAAGGCGTGTTAGAAAGGCAAGGTTACAGTGATCATGAGGGATTTCAATATGCAGGTGGACTGGGAAAATCAGCTTGGTAGTGGATCCCAGGAAAAGGAATTTGTGGAATGTCTACGAGATGGCTTTCTGGAGCAGCTTGTGGTGGAACCCACTAGGGAACCGGCAATTCTAGATTTAGTGATGTGTAATGGGGCAGATTTGATAAGGGAGCATAAGGCGAAGGAACCCTTAGGAGGAAGTGACCATAGTATGATAGAATTTACCCTGCAATTTGAGAGGAAAAAGCTAGAATCAGATGTAATGGTATTACAGTTGAATAAAGGCAACTACAGAGGCATGAGGGAGGAGCTGGCCAGAATTGACTCAGAGATGAGTCTAGCAGAAAATACATTGGAACAGCAATGGCAAGAGTTTCTGTGAGTAATTTGGGAGACACAGCAAATGTCGTCCCTCGGAAGAAGATGGATATTAAAGGGAGGACGAGGTAACCATGGCTGACAAGGGAAGTCAGGAACAGCATAAAAGCTAAAGCTAAGGTATACAATGTGGCGCAGAGCAGTGGCAAACCAGGGCATTGGGAAACCTACAAAGACCAACAGAGGACAACTAAAAAAGTAGTAAGGAGGGAGAAGATTAAATATGATGGTAAACTAGCCAGTAATATAAAAGAAAATTACAAGATCCTTTTTAAATATATAAAGGGTAAGAGAGAGGCAAAAATGGACATTGGGCCGCTGGAAGTGACGCTGGAGAAGTAGTAGTGGGGAAAAAAAGAAAAGGCGGAGGAACCGAATAGGTACTTTGCGTCAGTCTTCACAGTGGAAGTCACAAGTAACATTCGCAAAGTTCAAGAGAATCAGGGGGAATATGTGAGTATGGTGGCCATTACCAAGGAGAAGGTGTAGGAAAACTGAAAGGTCTGAAGGTGGATAAATCAGCTGGGCCAGATGGATTACACCCCAGAGTTCTGAAGGAGATAGCTGAAGAGATAGTGGAGGCGTTAGTGGTGATCTTTCAGGAATCACTGGAGTCAGGGAGGGTTGCAGAGGACTGGAAAATCGCTAATGTAACCACCCCCTTCCCCTGTTTAAGAAGGGAATGAGGCAAAAGACGGGAAATTACAGGCCGAATAGCCTGACCTTGGTCATTGGTAAGATTTTAGAGACCACTATTAAGGTTGAGATTTCGGAATACTTGGAAGTGCATGGCAAAACCGGGCAAAGTCAGCATGGTTTCATCAAAGGGACGTCATGCCTGACAGATCTGTTAGAATTCTTTGAGGAGGTAACGAGTAGGTTAGACAAAGGAAAGCCAATGGATGTTATCTACTTGGACTTCCAGAAGGCCTTTGACAAGGCGCCGCACAGGAGGCTGCTCAGTAAGATAAGAGCCCATGGTGTTAGAGGCAAGGAACTAGCATGGATAGAAGGCTAGATGTCTGGCAGGAGGCAGAGAGTGGGGATAAGGCCTTGCTTTTCAGGATGGCGGCCGGTGACTAGTGGAGTTCTGCAGGGGTCAGTGTTGGGACCACAACTTTTCACTTTATACATTAATGATCTAGATGAAGGAACTGAGGGCATCCTGGTAAGGTTGCAGATGGTACACAGATAGGTGGAGGGACAGGTAGTATTGAGGAGGCAGGGAGGATGCAGATGTATTTGGACAGGTTAGGAGAATGGGCAAAGAAGTGGCAGATGGAATACAATGTGGGAACTGTGAGGTCATGCACTTTGGTAGGAAAAATTGAGGCATAGACATTGTTCTAAATGGGGAGAGAATTCAGAAATCTGGAGTGCAAAACGAATTGGGTGTCCTAGTCCAGGATTCTCTTAAGGTTAACTTGCAGGTTGAGTCAGTAGTTAGGAAGACAAATGCAATGTTGGCATTTATTTAGAGAGGACTAGAATATAAAAGCAGGATTGTGCTGCTGAGGCTTTATATGGCTCTGGTCAGATCACATTTAGAACATTGTGAGCAATTTGGGGCCACGTATCTCAGGAAGAATGTGCTGGCCCTGGAGAGGGTCCAAAGGAGGTTCACGAGAACGATCTCAAGAATGAAAGGCTTAACATATGAGGAACGTTTGAGGACTCTGGGCCTATACTTGATGCAGTTTAGAAGGTTGAGGGGGCATCTGATTGAAACTTACAGAATACTGAAAGGGCAAGATAGAGTGGACGTGGGGAAGATGTTTCCATTAGCAGGAGAGACTAGGACCCATGGGAACAGCCTCAGAGTAAAGGGAAGACCCTTAAGAACATAGATGAGGAGAAACTACTTTAGCCAGAGACTGGTGAATGTATGGAATTAATTACCACAGAAGGCTGTGGAGGCCTGGTAATTGAGTGTACTTAAGACCGAGATAGATAGGTTCTTGATTGGTAAGGGGATCAAAGGCTCCGGGGAATGGGCGGGGGGCGGTGTGGGGGAGAATGGGGTTGAGAAACTTATCAGCAACGATCGATTAGTGGAGCAGACTCGATTGGTCGAATGCCCTAACTTCTGCTCCTATCTCTTATGGTCTTATGTTCTTATGGAGGGCAATTGAGTTCGAGAGACAGCGATATAAATAGAGTGAGTGAGAGAGACAGAGACAGAGAGACATGGAGAAACAGAGAGAGAGACAGATACAGCGAGAAGCAGAGAGAGACAGTGAGAGAGAAGCAGATAGAGGGAGAGGTAGAGAGAGGGAGAGGTAGAGAGGGTGAGGCAGAGAGGGAGAGACAGAGAAAGAGATACAGAAATAGATTGACAGAGAGTGAGAGTGAGACAGACAGAGATAAATAAATCGAGAGAAAGATGGGGAGAGAGAGAGAGAGGGGGAGAAAGGGAGAGAAAGATAGAGATTGATAGAGAAATAGACGGACGGGGAGATTGAGAGAGAGGGAAAGAAAGAGAGAGAGAGTCAGAGAGAGAGACTGAGAGACAAAGCGAGAGTGAGAGAGGGAGAGGCAGAGTGAGAGAGAGGAGAGAGAGAGGAGGAGAGAAAAATAGACATCGAGAGAGACAGAGATTGATAGAGAGATACAGAGAGACTGGGAGGTAGCCAGCTTGAGATAGAGAGAGGGAGAGGCAGGGAGGAAGAGACAGAACGTGGGGAGACACAGAAACAGACAAAGAGAGAATGACAGAGATGAAAGTGAAACCGAGAGAGAGAGAAAGAAATCAGGATTGAGTGAGAGGAGGAGAGAGAGAGAGGGAGAGAGACAGAGAAAGAAATAGAGAGGGCGAGAGAGAGAGAAAGTGAGAGTCAGAGAAAGGGGGAGGGATAGACAGAGAGAGATGCAGAGGGAGAGAGATGGAGAAACAGAGTGAAAGACATAATGAGAGAGACAGAGATTGATAGAGAAAATGACAGAGTTAGAGAGACAGAGGGTTAGAGAGAAAGTGAGAGTGAGTTATATAGAGAGAGTTAAAGAGAGACACAGAGATAGAGAATTGAGGGAAAGATAGGGAGTGTGAGAGGCAGAGAGTGATTAAGTGTGAGATTGAAGGAGAAAGGGTGAAAGAGAGAGAGAGAGAAAGAGTGGAGGAGAGATAAAAAGAGAGAGAGAGTGTTTGAGAGAGGAACAGAACGAGAGATTGATTGAGAGGGCGGGAGAGAGGCTGATAGAGAGAGTGAAAGAGACGGAGAGAAATAGAGAGAAATGGAATGACAGAGTGAGGCAGAGAGAGAGAGAAAGAGTTAGTGAAATGCAGAGATAAAGAGAGAGAGGGAGACAAGAGAGTGAAAAACAAAGAAAGGCAGAGTTGGAATGCATAGGATAAAGAGAGTGAAAGAGAGAGTGAGAGAGAGAGACAGATAAAGAAAGATGGAAGGAAGGAGAGTAACAGAGAAATAGAGTAAAAGAGAGAGACAGAGTGAGAGAGGGAGGCAGAGTGAAAGTGAAAGGCAGAGAGTGAGATTGAGAAAGGGAGAACGGGAGTGAGAAATAGAAAGAGGGAGGGGCAGAGAGAGAAAGAGGGAGAGAAACAGAATGACAGAGAGAGAAAGTTTGAGAGAGAAAGAGACAGGGAGAGGGAGAGATCGAATGGGAGAGAGAGAAAGTGTGTGTGAGAGAGAGAACGAAAGAGTGAGACAGAGAGATGTTGATCGAGAATGTGGGAGAGGTAGACATTAAGAGAGTGGAAGAGACAGAGAGACATAGAGTGAAAGTGTGACATAGACATAGCGGCAGAGAGAGAGTGAGAGAGAGAGTGATAGAGAGAGAGAGAGAGGCAGCTTGAGATACAGAGAGAGCGTGGAAGAGAGGCAGAGAGCATGAGACAGAGTGTGTAGGAGACAGAAATATATGGAAAGAGACTGTGAGAGACAGAGAGTGAGACAGACAGAGAGCGATGCAGAGACAAAGAGAGAGAGAAAAGAGTGTGAGAGACAAAGAAAACTCATATGAAAAGTGGAAGATAAAGAGGGAGAGAATGAAAGAGAGAGCGTGAAAAAGAGAGAGTGAGAACGTGTGAGTTCGAAAGAGAAAGGAAGAAAGAGAGAGAAAGAAAGAGTGGGAGGGAGATAAAGAGATAGAAAGTGTGTGTGAGAGAGAGAGAGATTGATCGAGAGTGACGGAGAGGGAGGCAGACTGTCTTCCTCTCTCTCTCTCTCTGTTTCTTACTCTTTCTCTGTCACTCCCTATCTCTCTTTCTCCCTCTCTCTCACTCTTTCTCTCTCAGTCTCTCCCTCTCCACTTCTCTCTAGCTCTCACTGGCCCTCTCCTGTTCTTTATCTCTCTCCTAGCAAGATATAGAGAGACAGAGAGCGCCATACGGAGAAAGAGAGAGAAAGAGAGAAAGACAGAGTGAGAGAGAGACAGAGTGAAAGTGAGACTGAGAGACAGAGAGTGATTGTGAGACATGAAAAAGAAAGTGAGAGATGGAGAGAAAGAGGGAGAGAGTGAGTGAGAGAGTGAGAGAGTGAGATTGAGAGTGAGACAGAGAGTTAGACACCCCATGATAGAGAGGGATACAGCAAGAAAGACAGACAGAGAGGGAGGGAGAGATGGAGGGAGTGGAAGAAGGAAAGACAGGGGGAGATAAATAGATACACAGAGAGACTGAGAAAGACAGTGTGAGAGAGAGAGAGGGAGATAGAAACATATAGCGATAGTGAAAAAGAGAGACAGAGAGAGAGAGGGGTGTGTGAGTAGAGGGTGAGAGAACGACAGAGAGATTGAGTGGCAGAGTGAGAGGCAGAGAGAGAGAGGGAGAGTGAAAATGAGGTATCGAAAGAGAGAGAGCGAGAGAGAGTTAGAGAGATATTCAGAGAGAGAGTGATAGAGACAATGTGGTGGAGTGAGAGAGAGAGACAGAGAGAACCAGAGAGTGAAGCAGAGAGAGAGAGAGAGACACTAATTGAAAGACAGAGGGAAAGATAATGAGAGACAGACATTGAGAGTCAGAGAGAGACAGAGATGGAAAAAGTTAGATTGAGAGAGAGAGTGAAAGAGAGAGAGAGAGAGAGAGAGTGACAGAGAGACAGGGAGGATTCCTCAGAGAGTTAGAGAGAGAGAAGGAGAGAGAGAGAGTTTGGGGGTGGGGGTAGTAGTGAGAGAGATGGATAGAGAGAGTGAGAGAGAGGCAGAGATTGAGAGAGAGATAGGTGGGGAGTGAGAGGGACAGAGAGCTATGGAGAAAGATGGAGATAGAGGGAAAGACGGGGGGAGAGGTGAATGTTTGGGAGAGAGAGAGGGAGAGACAGAGAGAGTCATAGACAGAGAGTGAGAGACAGTGAGAGATAGAGAGAGGCAGAGTGTGAGAGTCAAAAATTGAAAGAGAGAGAGAGGAATAGAGTGTGAGGTAGAGAGAAAGAGCATGAGAGAGATATTGTGTGTGTGAGAGAAAGAGAGAGTTACAGGGAGTGAGAAGTTATGAGAGGGGGAGGGAGAGAGGGTGATGGAGAGAGATGGGGAGAGGTAGAGGCAAAGTGAGTGTGAGAGAGAGAGAGACAGAAGGAGAGCGAGTGATATTCAGAGAGTGAGAGACAGAGTGAGAGACAGAGATTAATAAACAGATGGTGAGAAACACAGTGAGACACAGAGAGTGAGAAACAGAGGGTTTGAAATAGAGTGAGTGAAATGTACAGAGATTGAAAGTTGAGTGAGAGAAATAGAGAAATAGAGAGAGAGAAAGAGGGACAGAGAAAGAGAGAGTTAGATAGAGAGAGAGAGAGAAAGAGAATGAGGGAGAAGAGAGAGTGAGAGGCAGAAAGAGACACAGGGTGCGAGACAGAGAGAGATAGAGTGTGGGTGATAGACAAATCGATAGAGAGAGACAGAGCGGGAGAGATAAGGTGAGACAGCCAGAAAGAGATAGAGAAGGAGGGAGATACACTGGGGCTCAGGTAAAGAGAGAGAGAGAGCCAGGGAGGGAGAGAGAGATAGAGATATATTAGAAAGAGAGAGAGACGAAGAAATAGAGATAAAGACAGAGTGGGATTGAGAGAAAGAGATAGAGAGAGAGACTGTTAGATAATGACCAAGCGAGAGTGGTAGAATAAGAGCAAGAGAGAGAGAGAGAGAGAGAGAGAGAGAGATAGAGAGAGAGAAAGCGAGGTATCGAAGGAGAGAGAGAGATAATCAGAGAGAGAGTGAGAGAGACAAAGTGATAGAGAGAGAGACAGACAGACAGAGAGAGCCAGAGAGTGAAGCAGAGAGAGAGAGAGAGACAATAATTGAAAGACAGAGGGAAAAGATATTGAGAGACAGAGATGGAGAGTCAGACAGAGAGAGAGATGGAAAGAGATTGAGAGAGAGAGAGAGAGAGAGTGAAAGAGAGAAAGTGACAGAGAGACAGGGGGGTTCCTGAGAGAGAGAGGGAGAGAGAGATAGAGATTGGGTGGGGGAGAGCTGGATAGAGAGCGTGAGAGAGAGGCGGAGATTGAGAAAGTGATGCAGAGAGTGAGCGAGGCAGAGAGATAAGGAGAAAGACGGAGACAGAGGGAAAGGGGGGAGAGGGTGAGTTAGTGGGAGAGAGAGAGAGGGAACGACAGATAGAGATATAGAAAGATAGTGAGAGGCAGTGAAACAGAATGAGGCAGAACTTGAGAGTCAGAAGCTGATAGAGAAAGAGAGGAAGAGAATGTGAGGTAGAGAGAAAGAGCATGAGAGAGATAGTTTTACAGAGAGAGAGAGTGACAGGGAGTGAGAGGGTATGAGAGGGGGAGGGATAGAGGGCGTTGGAGAGAGATGGGGAGAGGTATATGCAGAGTGAGTGTGAGTGACAGACAGATGGAGAGAGAGTGAGAGTCTGATTGTGAGAGACAGTGAGAGACAGAGATTAAAAAACAGAGGATGAGAAACAGAGTGTGGGACAGAGAGTGAGAAACAGAGGGATTGAAATAGAGTGAGTGAAATGTAGAAGGTTTGAAAGTAGAGTGATAGAAATAGAGAGAGAGATAAATAGAGAGAGAGAAAGAGAGGCAGAGAAAGAAAGAGTGAGATACAGAGAGAGAGAAAGAGAGTGAGAGAGAAGAGAGAGTGAGAGGCAGAGAGAGACAGATGGTGCCGGACAGAGAGAGATAGAGATAGAGACAGAGTGTGAATGAGAGACAAAGCTTTAGAGAGAGAGACAGAGCGGGAGAGATGAAGAAAGAGAGCCAGAGAGAGATAGAGAAAGAGGGAGATGCATTGGGGGACAGGTAAAGAGAGAGAGGGAGAGCGAGAGAGCCAGAGAGCCAGAGAGCCAGAGAGGGAGGGAGAGAGAGAGAGAGAGAGATAGACAGGTAGAGAGAGAGAGAGACGGAGAAATGGAAAGACAGAGTGAGAGTGAGAGACAGAGATAGAGAGAGAGAGGAAGAGAGTTAGATAACAACCCAGCAACAGTGATAGAATAAGAACGAGATAGAGGGAGAGAGATAGAGAGAGAGAACGAGAGAGAGAGAGAGAGAGAAAGAATGGTAATGACAGAGGAAGGGAGCTGCATAGAGATAGAGAGAGAGGGGAGAGAAATAGTGACAGAGAGAGACTGAGAACGAGTGTGAGAGAGAAATAGAGAGGGAGAATGAGGAACAGAGGGTGAGAAACAGATCGAGAGATTGAAAGTCAGAGTGAGAGGCAAATAGAGAAGAAGAGGTAGAGGGAGAGATTGAAAGCGAGAGATAGGAAGAGGGAGAGAAAGAGAAAGTGACATTCAGAGAGAGTGAGAGACACAAAGAAATAGAGGGAGACACAGAGAGACTGAGAGTGAGAAACAGAAAAAGAAACACACAAAGAGAACGATAGAGGGAGAAGATAGCGAAAGACAGAGTGTGAGAGAGCAAGAGAGACAGAGGTGGAATGAGAGAGATGAGAGAGAGAGTAAAAAAGATGGACTGTGAGAGAGATGTATGGAGTGATTCAGACAGAGAGAGAGAGGGAGAGACAGAAGGTCAGAGGGAGAGATAGACAGAGTGAGACAGAGCGACGCAGAGAGTCGCTGAGAGAGACAGCAAGAAAGACAGACAGAGAGGGAGGGAGAGGTGGAGGGAGAGGAAGAAGGAAAGACAGCGGGAGATAAATAGATACACAGAGAGACTGAGAAAGACAGTGTGAGAGAGAGAGAGGGAGATAGAAACATAAAGCGATAGTGAAAAAAAGAGAGACACAGAGAGAGAGAGGGGTGTGTGAGCAGAGGGTGAGAGAACGACAGAGAGATTGAGTGGCAGAATGAGAGGCAGAGAGAGAGAGAGAGAGTGAAAATGAGGTATCGAAAGAGAGAGAGAGAGCGAGAGAGAGTTAGAGAGATATTCAGAGAGAGAGTGATAGAGACAATGTGGTGGAGTGAGAGAGAGAGACAGAGAGAGCCAGAGAGTGAAGCAGAGAGAGACACTAATTGAAAGACAAAAGGAAAGATAATGAGAGACAGAGAAACAGAGATTGAGAGTCAGAGAGAGAGACAAAGATGGAAAGAGTTAGATTGAGAGAGAGTAAAAGAGAGAGAGAGAGAGAGTGGCAGAGAGACAGGGAGGATTCCTTAGAGAGTTAGAGAGAGAGGAGAGAGAGAGAGTTTGGCAGCTGGGGGGGAGTGGTGAGAGAGATAGATAGAGAGCGTGAGAGAGAGGCAGAGATTGAGGGAGAGATAGGTGGGGAGTGAGAGGGACAGAGAGATAAGGAGAAAGATGGTGATAGAGGGAAAGACGGGGGGAGAGGTGAATGTTTGGGAGAGAGAGAGAGGGAGAGACAGAGAGAGTCATAGACAGATAGTGAGAGACAGTGAGAGATAGAGTGAGGCAGAGTGTGGGAGTCAGAAATTGAAAGAGAGAGAAAGAGAGGAAGAGAGTGTGAGGTACAGAGAAAGAGCATGAGAGAGATAGCGTGTGTGTGAGAGAAAGAGAGAGTGACAGGGAGTGAGAGGTTATGAGAGGGGCCAGGAGAGAGGGCGATGGAGAGAGATGGGGAGAGGTAGAGGCAAAGTGAGTGTGAGAGAGAGACAGAAGGAGAGCGAGTGATATTCAGAGACAGAGATTAATAGACAGATGGTGAGAAAAAGTGTGAGACACAGAGACTGAGAAACAGAGGGTTTGAAATAGAGTGAGTGAAATGTAGAGAGATTGAAAGTAGAGTGATAGAAATAGAGAAATAGAGAGAGAGAAAGAGAGACAGAGAAAGAGAAAAAGAGAGTGAGATAGAGAGAGAGAGAGAGAAAGAGAGTGAGGGAAAAGAGAGAATGAGAGGCAGGAAGAGACACAGGGTGCGAGACAGAGAGAGATAGAGTGTGTGTGATAGACAAATCGATAGAGAGAGAGAGACAGAGCGGGAGAGATAAGGTGAGACAGCCAGAAAGCGAGAAGGAGGGAGATACACTGGGGGTCAGGTAAAGAGAGAGAGAGAGAGAGCCAGGGAGGGAGAGAGAGATAGAGATATATTAGATAGAGAGAGAGACGAAGAAACAGAGATAAAGACAGAGTGGGATTGAGAGAAAGAGATAGAGAGAGAGAGACTGTTAGATAATGACCAAGCGAGAGTGGTAGAATAAGAGCAAGAGAGAGAGAGAGAGATAATCAAAGAGAGAGTGAGAGAGGCAAAATGATAGAGAGAGAGAGAGAGAGAGACAGACAGAGAGAGCCAGAGAGTGAAGCAGAGAGAGAGAGAGACACTAATTGAAAGACAGAGGGAAAAGATATTGAGAGACAGAGAGAGACAGAGATGGAGAGTCAGACAGAGAGAGAGATGGAAAGAGTTAGATTGAGAGAGAGAGAGAGAGCGAAAGAGAGAAATTGACAGAGAGACAGGGGGTTCCTGAGAGAGAGAGGGAGAGAGAGAGAGAGAGAGAGAGATTGGGTGGGGGAGAGCTGGATAGAGAGCGTGAGAGAGGCGGAGATTGAGAAAGTGATGCGGGGAGTGAGTGAGGTAGAGGGATAGGGAGAAAGATGGAGATAGAGGGAAAGGGGGGAGAGGGTGAGTGAGTGGGAGAGAGAGAGGGGGAACGACAGATAGAGATATAGAAAAATAGTGAGAGGCAGTGAGACATAGAGTGAGGCAGAGTTTGAGACTTAGAAACTGATAAAGAGAGGAAGAGAATGTGAGGTAGAGAGAAAGAGCATGAGATGATAGTTTTACAGAGAGAGAGAGAGAGAGAGTGACTGGGAGTGAGAGGTTGGAGAGGGGCAGGGAGAGAGGGCGTTGGAGAGAGATGGGGAGAGGTATATGCAGAGTGAGTGTGAGTGACATACAGATGGAGTGAGAGTCTGATTGTGAGAGACAGAGAGTGAGAGACAGAGATTAATAAACAGAGGATGAGAAACAGAGAGTGTGGGTCAGAGAGTGAGAAACAGAGGGATTGAAATAGAGTGAGTGAAATGTAGAGGGTTTGAAAGTAGAGTGATAGAAATAGAGAGAGAGATAAATAGAGAGAAAGAGAGGCAGGGAAAGAAAGAGTGAGATAGAGAGAGAGAGAAAGAGAGTGAGAGAGAGAGAGAGTGAGAGGCAGAGAGAGACAGATGGTGCCGGACAGAGAGAGATAGGGGTAGATAAAGAGTGTGCGTGAGAGACAAAAATTTAGAGAGAGAGACAGAGCGGGAGAGATGAAGAAAGAGAGCCAGAGAGAGATAGAGACAGAGGGAGATGCTTTGGGGGACAGGTAAAGAGAGAGAGGGAGAGAGGAAGAGAAAGAGAGCCAGAGAGAGATAGAGAGGTAGAGAGAGAGAGAGACAGAGAAACGGAGAGAAAGACATATTGAGAGTGAGAGACAGAGATAGAGAGAGAGAGAGAGGGACAGAGTTAGATAATGACCCAGCGAGAGTGTTAGAATAAGAACAAGAGAGAGAGAGGGAGAGAGAAAGAGAGAGAAAGAATGGTAATGAGAGAGGAGGGAGCTGCATAGAGATAGAGAGAGAGGGGAGAGAAATAGAGAGAGACTGAGAACGAGTGTGAGATAGAGATTGAGAGAACGAGTGTGAGAGAGAAATAGAGAGGGAGAATGAGGAACAGAGGGTGAGAAACAGATCGAGAGATTGAAAGTCAGAGTGAGAGGCAGATAGAGAGGAAGAGGTAGAGGGAGAGATTGAAAGCAAGAGATAGGAAGAGGGAGCGAAAGAGAGTGACATTCAGAGAGAGAGTGAGAGAGTCAAAAAAATAGAAGGAGACAGAGAGAGACTGAGAGTGAGACACAGAAGAAGAAACACACAAAGAGAACGATAGAGGGAGAAGATAGCGAAAGACAGAGTGTGAGAGAGCAAGAGAGACAGAGATGGAATGAGAGAGATGAGAGAGAGTGAAAAAGAGGGAGTGTGAGAGAGATGTATGGAGTGATTCAGACAGAGAGAGAGAGGGAGAGACAGAGGGTCAGAGGGAGAGATAGACAGAGTGAGACAGAGCGATGCAGAGAGTCGCTGAGAGAGACAGAAAGAAAGACAGAAAGAGAGTGAGAGTGAGAGAAAGTGAGAAAGTTGGGGAGGGATGGAGAGAAGAGAAACCGATAGAGAGAGTGACAGAAGAAAGTCAAAGACAGAGACAAAGAGGGTGAAAGTCCGAGAATGAGGTAAAGATCGACTGATGGCATGAGAGTTAGAGGGAAAGAGATACTGTGTGAGATAGAGAGAGAATGAGAGATTGGGATATAGAGACACAGAGAGAGAGAGAGAGCAAGAGAGAGGCAGGGACTGAGAGAGAAAGGCAGAGAGTGAGATACAAAGTAAGAGAGGGAGGCAGTGCATAAAAATGGAGAAAGAGAGGGACAGAGAGGTAGAGGCACAATGAGAGACTGTGACAGAGAGAGATAGAGGGTGTGAGAGAGTGAAATTGAGACAGAAAGAGAGAGAGAGACATAGAGAGAGACAAAGAGAGAAAGAGAGAGATTTGGGATGGGAGTGAAAGAGTGGGAGAGAGACAGACAGAGGGGCCAAGATTTAATGAAGTAGAGAGAGACAAAGATTCAAAGAGAGGCAGAGAGAGTAGGAGTGGGACTGAAAGAGGATGCGAGAGAGAGGCAATGAGAGAGAGACAGAGAGAGAGGCAGAGAGAGTGGGAGTGGTAGTCAGAGAGAGAAAGAGACACAGAGAGAGAAAGATAGAGGTATAGAATGAGATAGAGTGAGAAATATTGAGAGAAAGAGATAGTGTTAGGTACAGCGAGAGGTAGGGAGAGATAGAGAGAGATACAGAGAGAGAGTGAGAGTGAGAGCGAGAGCGAAAGGCATAGATTGGGAGACAGAGAAAGAGAGAGTGAGAGACAGACGGAAAGAGAGGGAAAGAGAAGGAGATAGAGAGCATGAGAGAGAGACAGAGAGAGCGACAGAGGGACATTGACAGACAGACAGAGAGACAGACAGAGAGAGAGAGGGACAGGGAGGCAGAGAGACAGATACCGTGGGAATGGGAGTGAGAGAGGCTGAGAAAGAGACGGGGAGGCAGATAGAGAGAGAGATTGAGCTAGAGTATTGAGAGAAAGTGTGAGGGACAGATATATTTTCAGATACAAAGAGACAGTGAGGAGCAGTTAGAGGTGGAGGGCATGAGACAGAAAGATAGACAAAGAGAGGGAGAGAGAGAAGGAGAGATAGAGAGAAAGAGAGAGATAGATATAGAGAGAGAAGCGTAGAAAGGGAGACAGAGAAGTAGAGAGTGAGAGACAGATGGAGAGAAAGGAAGAGAGAAGGAAAGACAGGGTCAGAGAGTGAGACAGAGTGGGAGACAGAGAGAGAGAGAGATCGACAGATAGTGAGAGACAGTGAGAGAAAGAGAGTCATATAGTGAAAGTCAGAGATATAGACAGAGATAGAGAAAGATAGAATAAAATGATTGCAAGTTAGAGAGAGTGAGAGGGAAAGAGATTGAGAGAGAGTCAGAGGGAGTGAGAGAGGGTGAGTGGGATTGAGCGGGAGTGCGAGTGACAGAGCTGTAATGAGTTAGATTAGAGTTTGGGAGAGTGAAAGATATTGGGAGTGAGAGAGAGACTGGGGGAGTTTCGTAGAGAGAGAAACATGGAGAGTAAGGAAGAGAGATATAAAAATCGGGAGGGACAGTGAGAGAGACAGAGGAACAGAGATCGAGATAGACAGGGTGAGAGAGAGTGACGCAGAGGCAGAGAGAGGGACAGAAGAAAATGAGGGACAGACATAAAGAGATGGAGAGAACGAGATTGAGATAATGATAGAGTGAGGGACAGAAAGAGAGAGGGAAAGAGAGAGTGTGATAGAGGGAGAAAGAGATAGTTTGATAGGGAGAAAGAGAGAGAGAAAGAGGATAAGAGAGAGAGAGAGAGAGATGGAGTGAGAGAGACTGGCAGAGAGTGAGATGCTGAGAAAGAGAGTGAGGCAGACATTGAAAGATAGAGAAATAGAGATACAGAAAAAGAGAGACAGAGAGGCAGTGGGACAATGAGAGAGTGAGAGAGTGAGAGAGAGAGAGAGACAGATACACAAAGAGAGATACTTAGAGAGAGTGGGAGTGAGAATGAGAGAGAGGGAGAGAGAGGCAGAGGGACAGAGGGTGAGTGAGGTAGAGAGAGGCAACGATTACGAGAGAGAAAGAGAGAGGGGTGTGGGAGTGAGACAGAGTGAGAGAGAGACAGAAGGTGCGAGAGAGAGACAGAGGGTGAAAGAGAGAGACACTGAGAAAGAGAGAGACAGAAACTGAGAGAGACTGAGACAGGATGGGAGTGGTAGTCAAGGAGAGGATGAGAGAGAGTGACAGAGGATGTGGGAGGTAGTCATTGAGAGATACATAGAAAGAGATAGAGACATAGAGTGCATGATTAGGAGTGAGAGTGAGAGAGATAGAGAGTTACAGAGAGAGAGACAGATAGAGAGAGAGATTGAGATAGACAGAGATATTGAGAGAAAGAGAGAGAGACAGAGAGAGAGTCAGATACAGAGAGACAGTGAGAGGCGAAGGGTTAGCGACAGAGAGAGAGGGAATAAGAGAGGGAGAGAGAGAGTGAGAGAGAGAGAGTAATCGAGTGGGAGACAGAGAAAAGGAGATTGAGAGTCAGATGGAGAGAGGAGAGAGAGGGAGAGAGATGGAGAAAAAGAAAGAAAGACAGAGTGAGAGTGAGAGACAGAGATAGAGAAAGAGAGACAGATTGTTAGATAATGACCCAGCGAGAGAAAGATAAGAAGAGCGAGTGAGAGAGAGATAGAGATAGAGAAAGAGATTGGTAATGAGAGAACAAGGGCGATGGAGAGAGGAAGAGAGAGTTGGGAAAGAAATAGGGACAGGGAGAGACTGAGAAATTCAGTCAGCAAGAGAGAGAGTGAGAGTAGTGGGTGAGAGACAGAGTGTGGGAGACAGAGAGAGACAGAGTGTCAGGGACAGATAGAGATAGAGATGGAATGATTTGGATGAGAGAGAGGGGGTGAAGGAGAGGGAAAGTGAGAGAGAGAGAGAGAGAGCGAGTGAGAGAGAGTGGCAGAGTGAGATGCCGAGAAAGAGACCAAGGCAGAAAGTGAGAGATAGAGCAAGAGAGAGACAGGGAGGCAGATGGACAATTAGAGAAAGTGAGGGAGAGAGACAGAGGGTGCGAGAGAGCGACATTGAGAGAGAAACAGAGAAGGAGAGAGATAGATAGAGATAGACAGAGAGAGAGAGAGATAGAGTATGGTGGGAGTGTGAGAAGAAGAGAGAGAGACAGAGAGTGAGTGAGGTAGAGAGGGGCAGAGATTAAGAGATAGACAGAGAGAATGGGCGTGGAAGTGTGAGTTAAATAGGGTGCAAGAGAGAGAAAATGAGAGTGAGACAGAGAGTGAGAGACAAAGAAAGAGAGATACAGAGAAAGAGAAACACAGAAAGGCAGCGGGACAATGAGAGAGTGCAAGAGAGAGAGAGAGAGAAAGAGAAGTACAGAGAGAGATACATCAAGAGAGAGGGAGTGGGAGTGAGAGAGAGGGAGAGAGAGAGAGACAGAGGGACAGAGAGTAACTGAGTTAGATAGAGACAGTGATTAAGAAAGAGACAGAGAGAGTGGGTGTGGGAGTGAGAGTGAGAGAGAGAGAGAGACTGAGAGTGCGAGAGGGACAATAAAAAAGGCAGAGAGAGAAAGAGAGAATGTGAGACAGTGTGAGAGTGAGTGAGAGGGACAGAGAGAGTGACAGAGGGTGTGAGAGATAGACATTGGGAAAGAGAGACAAAGAGAGTGAGAGAGATATAGAGTGTGGCAGTGAGAATGAGAGAGAGAGACAGAGAGATAAAGAGAGAGAGACTGATAGAGAATGAGATAGAGTGAGAGATATTGAGAGAAAGAAAGAGGCAGAGAGAGAGTGAGATACAGGGAGAAAGTGAGAGACAGTGAGAGGCGAAGGGTGAGAGACAGAGAGAGAGAATAAGAAAGGGAGAGAGAGATAAAAACATCGTGTGGGAGACAGACAAATAGACAGAGAGAGGCAGATGGAGAGAGGTGGAGATAGAGGGAGAGAGAGAGACATCGACAGATAGTTAGAGATAGTGAGAGTGAGAAAGGCAGAGAGTTAGAGACAGAGATATAGGCAGAGAGAGAGAGAAAGACAGAATGAAAAAGTGCGAGTTAAACAGAGCGGAAGTGAAAGAGAGAGAGAGATGGAGAGGGAGTGAGGAGGAGTAAGTTGGAGTGTGGGGGAGTGCAAGGGGGAGTGAGACAGTCAGAGAGGGAGAGACAGAGAGTCAGATACAGAGTGAGAGCGAGAGACAGTGAGAGGCAGAGAGAGAGAGAAGCAGAGGAAGAGATGGAGGGATTGGTTGTGGGAGTGAGAGCGAGACAGAAAGAGTGAAGATAGAGAGAGAGAGAGCGTGAGATAGAGTGAGAGATATTGAGAGAAAGAGAGAGACAGAGAGAGGGAGTCAGATGCAGAGAGGGAGTGAGAGACAGGGAGAGGCAGAGTGTGAGAGGCAGAGAGAGAGTGCTTATGAGTGAATGAAACAGAGATGGTGGGTGGCATGGAAACAGAGATTGGGAGACGAATGTAGAGAGAGGGAGTGAGAAGGAGATAGAGGGAGAGAAAAGGAGAGACAGAGAGATAGAGGTATCGACAGATAGTGAGAGATAGTGAGAGACAGAAAGAGGCAGAGAGCGAGAGTCAGATATATAGACAGAGAGAGTGAGAGAGAGAGAGACAGAGAGAGAGACAGTGAGAAATGGTGCGAGTTAGAGCGATTGAGAGTGAAAAAGAGTGACAGAGAGGGAGTAAGGAAGTGAGAGGGAGAGAGTTGGGTGAGGGGGAGTGAGTCAGTGTGCGATGGAGAAGGTGACAGAGAGAGAGGGACAGACAGATAGAGAGAGAGAGGGAATTATCGTGAGCGTACAGGTGAGAGACAGATGTTGGGAGACTAAGAGACCGAATGGGAGACAGAGAGAGAAAGAAATTGAATGAGTTGGATTACAGAGGGAGACAGTGAAAGCAACAGAACGTGAGAGAGAGGCAATGTTTCATACAGAGAAAGGTAAGCATTGTGAGACCGAAAGAGAGAGACAGAGAGGGAGTGACAGAGGAACAGTGCAAGAAATAGACAGAGTGAGAGAGAGCGACTGCCAGAGATGCAGAGAGAGACAGAGAGTGATAGATATATAGATTGATAGACAGAGAGAGAGAGAGAGAGAGAGAGAGAGAGAGAGAGAGATAGAGAGAGAGGGAGTGGCAGAGTGAAGGAGAGGCATGGAGTGAGAGAGAGTTGCAGAGAGTGAGATACCGAGAAAGACAGAGAGGCAGGGATTGAGAGACAGAGAAAGAGAGTGGTAGAAAAACAGAGGGGCAATAAGATTGAGAGAGAGAGAGAGAAAGGATGCAAGAGAGAGACAAAGAGAGAGAGATGTATAGAAGAGAGAGAGAGATAGAGAGAGTGGGAGTGAGAGTGAGAGAGAGGAAGAGAGAGACAGAGGGACAGAGAGTGTGTGAGTAAGATGGAAAGAGATGAAGAGAGGGAGATGGTGTGGGAGAGAGATATTGAGAAAGTGAGAGTGACATTGAGAGAGACAGGGAGAGTCATTGAGAGAAAGAGACGGAGTGAGAGAGAAAGAGAGAGAGATAGAGAGAAGGGGAGTGGGAGTGAGAGCGAGTGAGAGAGAGAGACAGAGGTGTGGGTGATAGAAGTTAAGAGAGGGAAATAGAGAGAGAGAATTGGAGAGAGTGAAAGACATAGAGAGAGAGGCAGAGAGAGAGAGAGAGAGGGGTTGTGGAAGTGGGAATGTGAGAGAGACATATAGAGACAGAGAGAGACAGATAGTGTGTGTCAGATAGAGTGAGATATATGGAGAGAAAGAGAGAGAATGAGAAACAGATATACAGAGAGATTGAGATACAGTGAGAGGCAAAAAGTGAGTGACAGATAGTGACAGCTTACGAGAAGGAAAGAGAGAGAGAGACAGATAGAGGGGCAGAGAGATAAAGAGGGAGTTATAGAACGCGAGAGGCAGAGAGAGAGAGAGAGAGAGTGAGGGACAGGGAGTGAGGGATGGACAGATAGAGAGATAGATGAGAGACAGAGAGAGACTGAGATGGTGAGTGAGTGATATTGAAAGAAAGAGACAGAGACAGAGAGAGAGCCAGTTACAGAGAGAGAGGGAGAGGCAGTGAGAAGCGGAGAGTGAGAGACAAAGAGTGAGATAGCTTAAGAGAAGCAGAACGGTAGATAGGGAGGGAGACAGACATAGAGAGAGAGAGAGAGAGAGAGAGACAGAGAACAAGATGGTCACAGTGAGAGGGGAAGTGGGAGTGAGAGAGAGACAGAGAGATAGAGATAGTTGGCGAGAGATGGTGACAGAGAGACAGAGAGTGAGAGAGAGGCAGAGAGGGGGATGAAAGAGGGAGATAGAGTGAGGGAGAATGAGAGACAGAGAATGAGTCGGAGAGAAAGAAAGTGACATAGAGGCAGAAAGAGAGAGAAAGAGACAAAGAGAGTGAGAGACAGAGAGAGGCAGAGAGTAAGAGATAGAGAAAGAGAGTCGGATAGAGAGGGTGTTATGCAGAGAGTGTGACAGAGAGACAGAGAGATAAAGAGGCAGAGGGAGGGGAAGGAAGAGGGAGAGAGATGGGGAGAGAGGTTAGAGAGGGGGGAGAGAGATTCGTGGAGAAACTGAGAGAGATAGACAGATAGTGAGAGACAGTGAGAGGCAGAGAGAGGTAGAGAGTGAGAGTCAGATTTAAGCAGAGAGAGAGAAAAAACAGGGAGAGAGAGAGTTTGAGGTAGACAGAAAGAGAGAAAGAGAGTGAGAGATAGAGGGACAGAGTGCATGTGTGTAAGAGAGATAAAGAGAGCGAGAGAGGTACACAGGGTCAGAGAATGAGTGGCAGAGATGGAGAATGGGAGAGAGAGACAGGCTCAGAGCTTGTGAGAGAGACAGAGTTTGAGAGACACAGAGAGACAGGCAAAGGGAGAGAGAGTCAGAGTGTCAGAGACTGATGTTCAGAGACAAAGAGCGAGAGGCAAAGAGAAAGAGAGAGAAAGGCAGAGGGAGTGAGAGAGAGAGAGACATTCAGATAGAGGCAGATAAAGAGACAGAGAAAGAGAAAGTGAGAGTCAGTGAGATTGAAGGAAAGAGAGAGACAGAGAGAGAGTCTGATACAGAGAGACAGCGAGAGATAGCAAGAGAAAAGGAGAGTCAGAGAGAGCGAGAGAAAAAGAGAGAGGCAAAGAGTGAGAGATAGAGAGAGAGAGTTAAAAACAGCAAGAGAGGGTCAGATTGAGAGAGAGAGTGACAGAAAGTGAGAGGCGGAGAGTGATAGACAGAAAGAGGCACACAATGAGAGTCAGAGATATAGAACGATAGAGAGAGATACAGAGAAAGAGTGCGAGTTAGAGAGTGAGACTGAAAGAGAGGGAGTGAGAGGGAGTGAGAGGGAGTGAGAGGGAGTGAGAGGGAGTGAGAGGGGGTGTGTGGGGGTGCGTGGGGGTGAGGGGGTGTGAGGGGGTGTGAGGCGGAATGTGGGAGTTTGGAGACAGAAAGAGTGTGAGAGACAGAGAGAGACGGAGTAATAGTGAGATTAGCTAGTGAGAGACAGAAGGTGGGAGACAGAGACAGAGAGAGAGAGTCAGAGGGAGAGAGACAGAGTGAGAGATAGAGGGTGTGAGTTACAGGGAATATGACTGAAAGGGAGACCATGTGCAAGGGACAGTGTGTGAAAGGGAGAGGTAAAAAATAGAGAGAGAAATAGAGAGAGAGAAAGATAGAGAATGAGAGAGAGAGACAGAGGAAGAGATTGTGAGAAAGACAGAGAGAGACATAGAGAGAGTGAGAGAAAAGAGAGAGAGAGGCAGAGAGAGATATAGGGTTTGAGATCGAGAGAGAGTGAGAGAGAGAGAGAAAGAGAGAGAGAGAGAATCATTGTGTGTGTGTGTGTGTATGCACGTGTGAGAGAAAGATAAATATCGAGAGGGAGAAACAGAAACAGAGAAAATGTGGGACAAATTGACAGAAGCAGAGAGAACAGGCGACAGAGACAGAGATGCCGAGACAGAGATGCCGAGACAGAGATGCCGAGACAGAGATGCCGAGACAGAGATGCCGAGACAGAAAGGGAGAACGAGAGAAAGAGAATGAGTCACAGAGAAAGAGAGTGACAGAGATTCGGAGAGAGATAGAGAAAGCGAGAAAGAGATTGAGAGATAGAGAGATGCAGAGAGCAAGAGAGAGATAGATAGAGAGAGACGGAGGGTCAGATAGAGAGAGATAGAGAGAGACGGAGGGTCAGATAGAGAGAGATATGCAAAGAATGAGTGCGAGAGCGACAGAGATTGAGAGACACAGAGGAAGAGACAAAGAGAGAGAAAGAGAGGGGAGAGAGAGAGAGAGAGAGATTGAGGGAAAGAGAACAAGGCAGAAAGAAAGAGAGTGAAGTAGATTCCGAGAGAGAGAGTGAGAATGTGAGAAGCAGTTTGAGAGACAGAGATAGGTAGAGAGTAAGGGAGAGAGATGCAGAAAGTGATAGTCAGACAGAGAGAGAGAGACATGCAGAGAGTGAGAGATAGAGAATGAGAGAGAGGCAGAGAGAGGGGAAGAAAGAGGGAGAAAGTGGGGTAGAGAGGGGTGAGATTGAGGGGAAAGAACTGAGAGAGATAGATAGTGAGAGGCAGTGAGAGGCAGAGAGAGGTAGAGAGTGAGAGTCAGAGATAAGCAAAGATAGAAAAACAGGGAGAGGGAGGGCGAGGTAGAGAGAAAGAGGTGACGGGAGTGAAAGATAGAGAGACAGAGTGCGTGTGTGAAAGAGGGATAAAGAGAGCAAGAGAGATACACAGAGAAAGAGAATGAGTAGGAGAGGTTGAGAGAGGGAGAGAGAGACACAATCAGAGATTGAGAGAGCTACACAGCGGTTGAGAGACACAGAGAGACAGATAGAGAGAGAAGATATTGAGAGAAAGGGAAAGAGTCGGAGAGAAAGGGAGTAACAGAGAGTCAGAGAGAGAGAGAGGATGATAGTTGAAGATAGAGAGAGGAAGATAGTGAGAGTGAGAGAGACAGAAAGTTAGATAGAGAGAGAGAGGCAGAAGTGTAAGAGATAGAGTAACAGAATGAGAGAGATACAGAAAGTGGGAGTGAGAGGGAGTGAGAGAAAGTGTGAGGGGGAGGGAGGAATGGAGAGAGAGAGGGAGAGAGAGAGAGGGAGTTAGATAGAGAGGGTGAATCAGAAGAGTGAGAGATCGAGTAAAAGAGAATGAGAGAGATACAGAGAGTGAGACAGAGAGGGACTGAGAGGGTGTGAGAGGAAGTGTGAGGGGATGGGAGAAAGGATAGAGAGAGAGAGATCGCGAGCGAGAGAGAGAGAGAGACATGCAGAGGGAGAGTGAGTGACAGCCAGATGGTCAGATAGAGTGAGAGATAAACAGACGAAGTGAGGGAGAGACCTTGAGAGAGAGGAAGATAAAGGGACAGAGAAAGAAACAGAGAGAGTGAGAGACATTGAGATGGATAGAGAGAAAGAGAGAGACAGAGAGAGTCAGATACGGAGAGGGAGAGTGAGAGACAGAGGGAGAGGTGGAGAGTCAGAGAAAGAGAGAGGGAGTGAGAGTCACAGAGAGATAGAGTGGCAGAGAGTGAGAGAAAGAGAGAGAGGGGGAGCGAGAGAGATAAAGACAGAGAGAATGTTAGATTGAGAGAGAGAGAGAGAGAGGGGTAAGAGTCAGAGAGAGAGAGAGAGAGAGAGAGACAAGGACAGAGAGAATGCCAGATTGAGAGAGAGAATGAGAGAAAGGGTTGAGGAGGATAGCGAAAGGCAGACAGAGAGAGAGAGAGAGAGAACTTATGAGAGGGAGGCAGAGAGAGAGAGTGAGAGAGGGAAAGAGAGAGCGCAAGGGGCTTAGAGTGGGAGACAGAGAAACATAGAGTGAGAGACAAACAAAGAAAGAGTGATAGAGAAAGAGATCGAGGGAGAGAGAGAGAAGCAGAGAGAAAGAGAGAGTTCAAACAAATAGTGAAAGACAGTGAGAGGCAGAGAGAGGCAGAGTGTGAGAGTCAGAGATATGGAAAGAGAAAGGGACATATAGAGATAAAGAGTGCAAGTCAGAGAGATGAGAGAGAAAGAGATTTAGTGAGAGTGAGAGGGGGTGAAGGGGTGTGAGGCGGAGTGCGAGGGGGAGGGAAACTAACAGAGAGGAAGAGAAAGAGAGAGACGTAGAGAAAGTGAGAGTGGAGGGTGAGAGACAGAGGGTGACAGACAAAGAGTGAAAAACAGAAGGTGAGAGACAGAGTGAGGGATAGAGGTAGAGGATGTGAATTAGAGTTAAAGTGATTGACAGGGAGTTTAAGTGAAAGAGACAGTATGTGAAAGGGAGAGAGATAGAAATAGAGAGAGAAAAATAGAGAGTAAGAGAGACAGAGGAAGAGATAGTAAGAGATGGTGTGAGATACAGAGGGAGAGAGTAAGAGAGAGATGCATTGTGTGTGTGTGTGAGAAAGAGAGAGACATAGCGAGAGAGAGAGACACACAGATACAGAGAAAATGTGGGAGAGAGTGAGAGAGGCAGAGATAACCAGAGACAGAGATTGAGAGACACATGGAGACAGAGAGAGCGAGAGAGAGAAATAGAAAGATTTGGAGAGAAAGAGATTGACAAAGAGTCAGAGAAAGACAGACAAAGAGAGAGTGAGAGACAGAGAATGACAGAGAGTAAGAGAGGGAGAGAGAGAGTCAGATTGAGAGAGCTACAGAGAGTGAGAGACAGGGTCAGAGTGAGAGAGAGATAGAGAGAGGGGGTGAAAGAGGCAGAGAGAGGGAGAGATAGAGGGAGCGAGAGTGGGGGGGTGGAGAAACTGAGAGAGATAGACAGATAGAGACAGTGAGGGGCAGAGAGATGTAGCGATTGAGTCAGAGATAAACAGAGACAGAAATAGAGGGTGACAGTGCGAGGTAGAGATAAATTAGCGAAAGAGGGTGAGATAGAAAGACAGAGCGCGGGTGTGAAAGATAGATATAGAAAGCGACAGAGATACACAGAGACAGATAATGAGCGGGCGAGATGGAGAGAACGAGAGAGAGACAAAATCAGAGATTGAGAGAGTGACAGAGAGACAGAGAGACAGAGAGAGAGAGTCAGGGGAAGAGAAAATGATAGTGGGTGACAGAGAGGGACAGAAAGTGATAGTCTGTGAGAGAGTGAGACTCACATGGATAGAGAGAGTGAGAAATAGAGTGACAGAGAATGAGAGAGAAACAGGGAGAGAAACAGAGCGAGCGAGGGAGAGGGTGTGAGAGAAAGTGAGAGGGGGAGGGAGAAAGGGGGAGAGAGAGAGAGAGAGAGAGATGGATAGAGAGAGAGATAAAGATAGTTAGGGAGAGAGATAGATAGATAGAGATAGAGAGGCAGAGAGAAAGAGAGAGAGAAAGTAAGAGCCAGTCAGAGAGGGAGGGAGAAACAGTCAATCGGTCAGAAAACAATGGTCAGGGACAGAGATTGAGAGGCAGAGAGAGAGAGAGACATTGAGAGAGAGGCAGATAAAGGGACAGAGAAAGAGACAGTGAAAGAGATTGAGAGAAAGAGAAATAGACAGAGTGAGAGTCAGATACAGAGAGAGCGAGAGTGAGAGACAGAGACAGAGATGGAGAGTAAGAGAGAGAGAGAGAGAGAGAGTTAAAATCAGAGAGAGAGTGAGCCAGATAGAGAGAGAGAGTGAGTGGCATATAGTGAGAGACAGAGAAAGAGAGGGAGGCAGAGAATGACAGACAGAGAACGAGAAAGAAACAGAGGGACTAGACATAGAGAGAGAGGGAGAGAGATGGAGAGAGATGGATAGATGGAAATGGAGAGAGAGAGAGAGAGACGGAGAGAAAGACTGCATGCTTGAGAGAGTGAGAGTAAAAGAGAGCGAGAGGGAGTGAGAGGGAGATAGACTGAGTGAGGGGGAATGAGGACGAGTGAGAGGGAGGGCAAGGGAAAGGGAAGAAGACAGATGGAGTGAGATGGAGTGAGTAAGATACATTGAGAGAGAGGCAGAGAAAGAGACAGAGAAAGGGAGAATGAGTGAGAGTGAGAGACAGTGAGAGAGATTCAGAAACAAAGAAAGAGACAGAGATAGATTTAGATAGAGAGAGAGGGTGAGAGACAGACAGAGAGATGGAGAGTCAGATAGGGAATTAGAGATTGAGAGAGACAGAGTGAGAGATAGAGAGAGAGAGAGTTAAAGACACAGAGAAAACGTCAGATAGAGAGAGAGAGAGGCATATTGTGAGAGACAGAGAAAGAAAGGGAGGTAGAGAATCAGAGACAGAGAAAGAGACATAAAGGGTGAAAGAGAGAGAGATGGAGATAGAAAGACACAAGTAGTGAGAGAGAGATAGACAGGCAGCGATACAGAGAGTAATTGTTTTACAGGGAGACAGAGATTAAGAGAGAAGCACACAGTGAGAGAGAGACAGAAGGTTAGAGAGAGACGGAGATAAAAAGAGACAAATGATGAGAAAGATAGTCAGACGGAGAAAAAGAGGGTCACAGAGTGAGATGGGCAGGGAGAGACAGAGATTAAGAGAGAGACAGAGAGAGAAACAAAGGTTTAGGGAGAGATAGAAAGAGAAAAACAAAGAGTGAGAGACAGAGTGAGAGAGCGATGGAGAGTGAGTGTGAAAGGGAGAGAGAGAGGGACAAAGAGAGACAAAGAAAGAGACAGAGACAAAAATAGAGAGAGAAACAAAGCGAGACAGCGAGAGAGACAGCTAGAAAGTGTGAAATGCAGTGAGAGATATTGATAGAAGCAGAGAGAGTCAGATACAGAGAGAGAGTGATAGAAAGTGAGAGACGGAAAGTGAGAGACAGAGAGAGTGTGTTAAAGAGAGGGACACTAAGAGAGAGACAGAGAGAGAGACAGAGAGAGAGAGAGAGAGAGAGGGAGAGAGAGAGAACAAGAGAGAGAGAGAGAGACAGAAACATAAAGTCATAGAGTGGGAGACAGAGAGACAAGGAGAGAGAAGCAGAGGGAGGGAAAGAGAGGGAGAGCCAGAGAGAGTGAGAGATCGACACATAATGTGAGACATTGAGAGATGGAGAGAGGCAGTGAGTGAGAGTCAGAGACATAGACAAAGAGAGAGAAAGAGAGAGAGAGAAATAGAGAGAGAGAGAGCGAGAGACAGAGACAGAGAGAATGTGTGTTAGAGAGAGTGAGAGTAAATGAGAGTCAGGGAGTGAAAGGAAGTGAGAGGGAGTGAGATGGAGTGAGAAGGAGTGAGGGGGATTGAGGGGAAGGTCAAGGAGTAGGGATAAAGACAGGGAGGGAGAAACAGAGAGAGAGTGACTAAGCGTCAGATTGTAAGAGAAAAGGTTAAGAGACAAAGAGTGGGCCACAGACTGAGAGACAAAGGGTGTGATGCAGGGAGTGTGAGAAATAGGGTGTGAGATGTGGACGTGAGACAGATAGAAAGTTATTGAAAGGTAGAATTGATGAAAGGGACAGTGTCTGAAAGGGAGAGAGATATAAATAGAGAGAGAGAAATAAAGATAAAGAGTGACAGTGAGAGAGACTTTGGAACAGATAGTGAGAGAGAAAGAGGGAGATATACTGTTACTGTGAGAGAAGAGGGAGTGAAAGGCAGAGAGAGACATAGCGTGTGAGGCAGAGAGATAGTGAGTGAGAGAGTGAGGCAGTGTGTATGTGGGAGAGAGAAAAATAAAGCGAGAGAGAAACACAGAGACAGAGAGAGAGAGAGAGAGGGGGAGAGAGGCAGAGAGATCCAGAGTCAGGGGGAGACAGAGATTGAGAGACACAGACAGAGAGAGAGAGAGAGAGAGAGAAGAGAGCGAGAGAGAGAGAGAGAGGAGAATGAGAGAAAAGGAGACAGTCGGTTAGAAAGAGAGTGACAGATTTAGAGAGAATGAGAGAAAGAGAGTGAGAGGCAGAGAGCGCGCACAAGAGAGAGATAGAGATAGAAAGAGTCAAATAGAGAGATATGCTGATAGAGAGCGACAGAGAGGCAGACAGCGTGAGAGACGCAGAGAAAGGGGGAGAAAGAGGAATAGAGATGGAGAGAGAGGGGGAAATAGAGGAGGATAGACAGAGAGAGAGAGAGAGAGCAATAATCAGAGACAGTGGGAGCCAGAGAGATGTAGAGAGTGAGAGTCAGTGATATATATATAGAGAGAGAAATAGAGAGAGAGTGCGCGAGGTAGAGATAGAGAGACAGAGTGAGACGAACATAGAGCGACAGTTTGTATGTGTGAAAGAGAGATAAAGAAAATGAGTTAGATACACAGAGAGAGAAAATAAGTGGGAGAGAGGGTGAGAGGGAGAGAGAGAAAGATTCAGAATCTGAGAGAGACAGACATTGAAAGACACTGAGAGACACAGGGACTGAGAGGGAGAGAAAGAGAGAGGGAGACAGTGGCAGAGAGAGAGCGAGAGAAGGAGAGGGAGAGAGAGAGAGACAGAGAGAAAGGGTGAATGAGAGAAAGAGTTAGAGTTGGATGGAGAGAGTGATGTTGAGTCTGATAGAGAGAGACAGAGAAAGAGAGAATCATAGTGAGAGACAGTGATAGGCGGAGGGTGACACAGAGAGAGAGAGAGAGAGAGAGGGAGAGAGAGGGATGGAGATGGACTAAGGGAAATGAGAGGGGGAGGGAGCAAGGGAAAGAGAGTGAGAGGGCGTAAGAGGGAGAGAGAATGAGAGTCAGAGGATCAAACATCAAGGGTGAGTGATAAAGAGAGAGACAGAGCGAGAGAGAGTGAGAGTGGGAGTGAGAGAGAGGGAGAGATAGAAATAGATTAAGAGAGATCCAAACAGTGAGGGAGAGAGAGCGTTCAACAGAGACGGAGTTAGAGAGACACACATAGTGTGAGAGAGAGACAGACAGACAGAGATAAAGTGAATGAGCTGGGCAGAGAGAGAAAGAGATTAATAGGGAGAAACAAAAAGTGAGAAAAACAGAGTTAGTGAGAAACACAGATAGATAGAGAGAGAGTGAGACAGAGAGTGAGAGACAGATTGAGAGAGGTAGAGAGCGAGAGTGAAAAGCAGAGATACGGGCTCAAAGAGAGACAAAGAGAGAAAGAGAGAGAGACAGATTCAGAGATAGAGAGAGATATACAGTGAGATATTGAGAGAAAGAGAGAGAGACAGTGAGAGAGTCAGATAGAGAGAGAGTGATAGACAGAAATAGGTGGAGAGTGAGAGAGAGAATTTAGGAGACGGACGGAGAGAGAGAGAGAAGCAGAGAGGCATAGAGTGGGAGATAATAATATAGAGAATGAGAGACAGATGGAGAGCGAAGGCGAGAGATGGAGAATGAGGGCGAGAGACGGAGAGAAAGAGAGAGAGAGAGGCAGGGACAGACAGCGAGCTAGAGAGTGAGATTCGGAGAAATATATTTAAAAAGGAACAGATAGAGAACGTGCGAGGTAGAGATAAACAGAGATGGAGTGAGAGAGAAAGATAGAGGCAGAGTGTTTGTGTGAAAGAGAGTTAATTGAGCGAGTGAGATACAGGGAGGCAGAGAATGAGTGGGAGAGTGGCAGAGAGAGAAAGATTCAGAAAGCGTGAAAGAGACAGAGAGAGAGATTAAAAGAAAGAGAGAGAATGAGAGAGAAAGTGTGACAGACAGGCAGCGAGAGAGAGAGAGAGAGAAAGAGAAAATGATACTGAGGGAAAGAGAGAGGCAGAGAGGGAGAGAGAGAGAGAAAGAAAGAGCGAGTGAGATAGACAGCTAGTGAGAGAGAGACATAGATAGAAAGAGAGAGCTGGAGAGAGAGGGGGTGAGATGGAGTGAGAGAAAGTGAGAAGGGGAGTGAGATAGGGAAAGAGGGAGACTGAGAGATTTTGAGAGAGAGAGAGAAAGAGGAGAGTGCAGGAGAGAGTGAGAGCGGGAAAGACTGAGAAAGAGATAGAGAGAGATTCAGAGGGAGAGAGAATGAGAGTCAGAGGGTCTGAAACCGAGGTTGAGTGATAGAGAGTGAGAGACGTAGAGAGAGAGAGAGAGAGCGATTGCGTGAGAGAGACATTGAGAGAGAGGCACAAATAGAGATATAGAGACAGAGAGGCAGAGAGTCAGAGAGGCAGAGAGACTGAGAGTGGGAGTGAGGGAAAAGAGGGAGAGAGAGAGATACAGAGGGACAGAGAGTGAGAGAGATAGAGAGACATAGATTAAGAGAGAGCCAAACAGTGAGAGAGAGACAGAGGGTTAGAGAGAGACGGAAACAGAGATAGACAACTAATGAGAGAGAGAGGCAGACAGTGGTTCAGAGAGTGAGAAACGTATCAGCCATGATTGAATGGTGGAGCTTACCCGATTGGCCGAATCGCCTAATTTATGTTCCTATGTCTTATGGCCTTATGGACACTTTGAAAGAGAGTGGGAGACAGGGAGAGACAAAAAGAGAGAGAGTGAGACAGAGAAACACAGAGCGAGATTGAGAATGAGAGAGCGAGAGGGAGATAGATATATGGATAGAGAGAGAGAGAAAGAGAGTTAGAGAGAGAGAGAGAGATCGAGAGAAAGATGGAGACAGAGAGTGTGAGAAAAGAGAGAGAGAGAGTGTGGTCAGAGACAGAGAGTCAGAGACAGTGAATCAGAATGAGTGACAGAGAGAGAGAGAGAGAAATCGGTACTGAATGAGAATGAAAGAGAGAGAAGCAGAGTAAGTGATAGGGAGACAGAGGGAGACAGAAGCAAAGAGACGGAGAATGAGAGAGTAATAGAGGGATGGAGATACAGAGAGCGAGGCAGAGAGAGAGAAAGAGAGAGAGAGATATAATACGGAGAAAGAGTGAGAGGGAGAGAGGGACGGAATGACAGAGAGAGAGGGGGGAGAGACAGAGATGGAGAGACTGAGAGACACATCGAAAGAGACTGAGAGACAGAGAGACACAGAAAGAGAGGGAGAAAGACAGAGAAACACAGAGAGAGGGATTGAGATATCGAGAGATAGACAGATACATACATAGAGAGAGGGAGAGAGATGGGGAGAGAGGGCGTTAAGAGAGAAGGAAAGAGATAGAGAGACGTAGAGTGTGAGAAACAGAGATAAGAGTGTGTGGGTCAGAGACAGAGAGAAAGAGACAGCTAGGGAGAATGAGTTACACAGAGAGAGCGAGAGAGGAATCAGTATTGAATGAGAATGAAGGAGAGAGAAGCAGAGTAAGTGATAGGGAGACAAAGGAAAACAGAAGCAAAAAGAGGGAGACCGAGAGAGGAATAGAGAGATGGAGACAGAGCGAGCTAGGCAGAGAGAGATAGAAAGAGAGAGAATAAGTGAGAGATTAAGAGATAGTACGGAGAAAGAGTTAGATGGAGAGAGGGAGGGAATGAAAGAGAGAGAGGATGGAGAGACAGAGAGAGACTGAGAGGGAAAGAGACAGTGTGTGTGAGAGAGGGAGAGACTGAAAGACCAGCAGACAGAGAGAGACGGAGAGTAACAGAAAAAATACAGAGAGTGAGACAGAGAGAGAGAGAGAGAGACTGATAGCGAGAGAGTGGGAGGGACAGAGTGAAAGAGAGAGGGAGGGAGTCAGAGAAACAGAGAAAGTCAGTGAGATAGAGGCAGAGAGGGGGAGAAGGAATGAGAGAGAAAAAGAGTGACAGAGAGAGAGGGAGAGAGAGAGGTAGAGAAAGAGTGAGAGAGAGGGATTAAGAGATAGATAAAAAGAGGGAGGGATGGAAGGAGAGACAAAGATGGAGAGGCTCAGAGACAAGTTGAAAGAGAGTGAGAGACAGAGAGAGACAGAAAGAGAGAGATTGAGGCAGCAAACCACATTGAGAGATAGAGATTGAGAGTGAGATGGAGAAATAGATAGAAAGAGAGAGAGAGAGAGAGAGAGAGAGTATGTGTAAGCGACAGAGAGAGAGAGACAGAGAATGAGAATGAGAATGAGAGAGAGAGAGAGAGAGAGAGGAATCTATATTGAATGAGAATGACAGAGAGATATGCAGAGTAAATGATAGGGAGACAGAGGGAGACAGAAACAGCGAGAGGGAGACCAAGAGAGGAATCGAGAGACGGAGACATAGAGAGCGAGGCAGAGAGTGAGAGAGAGATAGAGAGGGGAGAGAGAGAGAGATAAAAAGAGAGAGAGAGAGAGAGATTAAGAAATAGTACGTAGAAAGAATCAGAGGGAGAGGGGGAAGAAATGACAGACAAAGCAGAGAGAGGCAGAGAGAGAGACAGCGAGAGAAAAAGACAGACAGTGTGAGAGAGAGGCAGGCAGAAAGAGAAGGAGAATGAGAGAAAAAGGCAGAGAGGGAGATTGATAACGAGATAGTGGGAGGGACAGAGTGAAAGAGAGAGGGAGAGAGATTGAGAGAGACAGAGAACTTCAGTGCGTTAGAGGCAGAGAGAGAGAGAGAGGGACAGAGACAGAGAACAAGCATGAAAGAGAGAGAGAGAGCGCGCGAGGGAGGGACGGTGAGACAGAGATGGAGAGATTAAGAGACGTGTTGAAAGATGTTGCGAGACAGAGAACCACAGAGAGAGATTGAGTGATAGATAGGTGGAGAGAGAGAGAGAGAGTGTGAGAAAAAGAGTGATAGGGAGTCTGTGACAGACAGAGAGAGAGAGAGAGAGAGGGAGAGAATGAGAATGAATGACACGGAGAGAGAGAGAAAGAAATCAGTATTGAATGAAAATGAAAGAGAGAGATGCAGAGATAGTGATTGGCAGACAGAAGCAAATAGAGGGAGACCGAGAGAGGAATAGAGTGAGAGAGTGGGAAAGCGAGAGAGAGAGAGAGAGAGAGGGTGGGGGGGAGAAAGAGGGAGACAGAGATTGTAAGAAAAAGAGAGAGAGAGAGATTGTGGATCAGAGACAGAGAGTGAGAGACAGTGAATCAGAATGAGTGACAGAGAGAGAGAAAAATAGGTACTGAATGAGAATGAAAGAGAGAGAAGCAGAGTAAGTGATAGGGAGACAGAGGGAGACAGAAGCAAAGGGAAGGGGACTGAGAGAGGAATAGAGGGGTGGAGCCATAGAGAGCGAGAAAGAGAGAGGGAGAGAGAGAGAGGGAGAGAGACGGAGAGAGAGAGAGAGAGAGAGAGAGTAAAAGATAGTATGGAGAAAGAGTGAGAGGGAGGCCATGACAGCGAGAGAGGAGGTTGAGACAGAGACAGATGGAGAGAGATAGAGAGAGGGGAGAGAGAGAAGGAGAGAGAGAAAAAAGCAATAGTGAGAGTGAGAGAGAGAGAGAGAGAGAGAGAAGGTGAGAATGAGAAAAAATTAGTGAGAGAGAAAGAGAGAGAGAGATAATGAGTGATGACCGGAGGGAGAGACAGATGGAGAGACTGAGAAACGTGTTGAAAGAGAGTGAGAGACAGAGGGACACAGAAAGAGAGGGAAGAGACAGATACACACATAGAGAGAGGGAGAGAGAGATAGAGAGGGAGAGATAGAGAGTGAGAAAAAGAGAAAGAGAGTGTGGGTCAGAGACAGAGAGAGAGAGACAGATAATGAGAATGAGTTACACAGAGAGACAGATGTATCTGTATTTAATGAGAATGAAAGAGAGAGAAGCAGAGTAAGTGATAGGGAGACAGAGGGATACAGAGCAAAGAGAGGGAGACTGAGAGAGGAATAATGAGAGGGAGACATAGAGAATGAGGCAGAGAAAGAGAGAGAGAGAAAGAGAGGAAGGGAGGGAGAGAGAGGGAGGGAGGGAGAGGGAGGGAGAGGGAGGGAGAGGGAGGGAGAGGGAGGGAGGGAGAGGGAGGGAGAGAGAGTGAGTGAGAGAGAGAGACTATGTGTGTCTGTTAGAGAGAGAGAGAAAGGTCGCGAGAGACAGATACAAAGACAAAGAATGCGTGGGAGAGAAGGGGAGAGACAGAGTGAAACAAAGTCAGAATGACTGAGACTGAGAGCGAGACGAATAGAGATGGACATGGACAGAGAGAGATAGAGATAAAGAGAGAGAGAAAAAGCGGGAGAGAGAGGGGGAGAGAAAGATGGGGAAACAGGGCGTTATTGTGTGTGTGTGAGGGGCAGAGAGACCCAGAGAGAGAGACGCACATAAGAGAGAAATAGAAAGAGAGAAAGAAAGAGAGAGATAGAGCGAGAGACAGGGAATGAGAGAAAGAGTGAATGAGGTAGAGAGAGAGAGATTGATAGAGAGAGCAAGATAGACAGAGAGGAAGATAGACGGAGAGAGGAAGAGAGAAATAGAGAGGCAGATAAAGCCAGAGAGATAGAGAGAGATAGGAAGAGACAAAGAGAGAGATATGTAGAGAAAGTCAGAGACAGAGAAAAAGACTGAGACACAGAGAGGGAGAGTGAGATACAGAGGGTCTGAATAGAGATTGACATAAAGAGAGATTGAGAGAGAGAGAGAGTAAGAGAGAGAGTGAGATACAGAGAGAGAGTGAGAGAGATGGAAGAACAGAGGGGAGACAGAAAGAAAGTGAGAGACAGTGAGGGAGTCATGTAGAACGAACGTGAGAGACAAAGGAGAGAGTGAGAGATTGTGATAGAGAGAGAGGAAGACATAGGGTGAGAGTCAGAGAAAGAGACAAATGAGAGACCAGAAGAGAGAGCTAAAGAGAGAGAAAGAGAGTTAGGTAGTTGGAGAGAATGGGAGAGAGAGAGAGAGAGACATTGAGACAGAGAGTTAGTGAGAGAGACAGTGTGAGTGTAAGAGAGAGATAGATGGAGAGTGTGTGTGAGAGAGACAGAGCTAGAGAGTGAGAGAGAGAGGCAGAGAGGCAGAAAAACAGAGAGAGGCAGAGAGAAATACACAATTAGCGCAAGAGAGGAGAGAGATACAGAGGGAGAAAGAGAGACAGAGAGAGAGAGAGAGCAAGAGAGAGACGGAGCAAGACAGAGATTGGGAGATACAGAGAGGGAGAGTGAGAGATAGAGAACATGTGTGTGAGAGAGAAAGAAAGAGTGAGGGAGAGAGAGATAATCAGAGATGAGGCAGAGAGGGCGAGGGAAGGAGAGGGATCTATGCAGAGAGAGAGACAGTCAGTGAGAGAGAGAGAAAGGGTAAGAGAGACAGAGACAGAGAGTGTGAGACAGAGAGAGAGAGAGAGAGTGACAGATACTGAGAAAGAGTGACACACAGAGATAAATTGGTATTGAGTGAGAATGAATGAGAGAGAGGTCGTGTTAGTGATAGAGAGACAGAGGGACACAAAAGCAGAAAGCGGAAGACCGAGAGAGGAATAGAGAGATGGAGACCGAGAGAGCGAGGCAGAGAGGGAGAGAGAGAGGGAGAGAAAGACAGACAGGCAGACAGACAAACAGACAGAGAGAGATGAAGAGTGAGAGAAAAAGGCCGAGAGAGAGGCAGAGAGAGATTGATGCGATAGAGCTGTAGTGACAGACTGAAAGAGAGAGGGACACAGTGAGAGAGGCAGAAAATTCAGTGAGATAGACAGAGAGCTAGAGAGAGAAAAAAATAGTCTGCAAGAGAGAGAGGGAGAGAGAGATAGGGATGGAGTGGGAGGCAGAGATGGAGAGACTGAGAGGCACGTTGAAAGAGAGTAAGAGACAGAGAGAGACAAAGAGAGAGAGTGAGCCAGCGAACCACATAGACAGATTGAGATTGAAAGAGTGAGTGAGAGAGATATACTTAGATTGAGAGAGGAAGAGAGAGAGAGAGGGAAAGAGAGAGAGAGAGTGTGTGTTAGAGAGAGAGATAGAGTGAGGGAGAGTGAGAGAGAGACAGATAGTGTGAGAAAAAGAGAGAGAAAGAGAGTGTTGGTCAGAGACAGAGAGGGAGAGAAAGAGAATGAGAATGAGTGACAAGAGAGAGAGAGAAAGAGTTATTGGTATTGAATGAGATGGAAAGAGAGAGAAGCATAGTAAATGATAGTGAGACAGAGGGATACAGAAGCAAAGAGTGTGAGACCGAGAGAGGAATAGAGAAATGGAGACATAGAGACCGAGGCAAAGAGAGAGAGAGAGTGAGAGATAGAGAGAGAGCGAGTGTAAGAGATAGTACGGAGAAAGAGTGAGTGGGAGCAAGGGAGGGAATGACAGAGAGAGAGGAGGCAGAGACAGAGAGAGAGATAGAGAGAGGGAGAGAGAGAGAGATAGACAGACAGAGACAGAGAGTGAGAGAAAAAGGCAGAGAGTGAGACAGTGAGAGAGATTGATAGCGAAAGTGCGGGAGGGACAGACTGAAAGAGAGAGCTACAGAGTGAGAGAGACGGAGAAAGTCAGTGATACAGATGCAGAGAGAGGGAGAGAGAGGAGAGGGAGAGAGAGAGAGGGAGGGTCGGAGGGAGAGACAGAGAGACACGTTGAAAGAGAGTGAGAGACAGAGAAAGCCAGAAAGAAAGAGAGTGAGACAGAGAACCACAGAGAGAGAGAGATTGAGATGGAGAGAGCGAGAGAGAGATTTATGCATTGATAGAGAGAGGGAGAGAGAGTGAGAGACAGAGTGTAAGAAATCAAGAGAGAGGAGAGAGAGTGGATCAGAGACAGAGAGAGAGAAAACCACATTTAATGAGAATGAAAGAGAGAAATGCAGAGTATGTGATAGGGAGACAGAGGAAGACAGGTCAAAGAGAAGGAGACCGAGAGAGGAATAGAGAGATAGAGACATAGAGAGTGAGGCAGAGAGAGAGAAAGAGAGAGAGAGAGGGAGAGGGAGGGAGATGGAGAATGAGAGAAAAAATAAACAGAGTGTGAGACAGAGACAGAGACTGACAGCGAGAGAGCGGGAGGTAAAGGGTGAAAGAGAGATGGAGAGTGATAGAGAGAAAGTCATTGAGATAGAGAGAGAGGGAGAGAGAGACAGAGAAAAAGAGTGGCAGACAGAGAGAGAGAGCGAGAGAGAGAGACGGTAGAGAGAGAGAGAGAGAAAGAGGGAAGGCCGGAGGGAGACACAGAGATGGAGAGACTGAGAGACACATTGAAAGAGAGTGAGAGAAAGAGAGAGACAGAAAGAGAGAGAGTGAGACAGCGAACCACAGAATGAGATTGAGATTGAGAGAGAGAGAGATAGATAGATTGATAGATAGAGATAGCGAGAGAGAGAGAGAGAGAGAGTCAGCGAGAAAAACAAAGAGAGGCAGAGTGTGTGTAAGAGACAGAGAGACAGAGAATGAGAATGTGTGACAGAGAGGGAGAGAGGAATCTGTATGGAATGAGAATGAAAGAGAGAGATAAAGAGTTAGTGATAGGGAGACAGAGGGATACAGAAGCAAAGAGAGCGAGACCGAGAGAGGAATAGAGAGATGGAGACATAGCGACCAAGGGAGGGAGCGAGAGCGAGAGAGAGAGTGAGGGAGAGAGAGATAGAGAGATAAAAGAGAGATAGAGTAAATGATGGTATAGAGAAAAAGTGAGAGGGAGAGAGGGAGGGAATGACAGAAAGAGAGCAGAAAGAGGCAGAGAGAGAGAGTGTGAGAAAGAGACATAGAGAGAGAGAGACAGACAGAGAGGGATGGAGAGTGAGTGATATTGGCAGAGAATGAGACCGAAAGAGAGAATGATAACGAGAGAGCGGGAAGGACAGACTGAAAGGGAGAGGGACAGAGAGAGAGAGAGAGAGAAAGCGTGGGAGAAGGAGGGAGAAAGAGGGATGGATGGAAGGAAAGACAAAGATGGAGAGATTGAGAGACACGTTGAAAGAGTGAGAGACAGAGGGGGACAGAAGTGAGAGAGTGAGATAGAGAAACTCAGGAAAAGATTGAGATTGAAACAGAGAGAGATGGATAGATGGAGAGAGAGAGAGACAGAGAGTGTGAGAAAAAGAGAGAGAGAGAGAGAGAGAGTGCCAGAGACAGAGAGCAAGACAGAAATTGAGAATGAACAAAACAGAGAGAGAGCAAAATCGGTATTGAATGAAAATGAAAGAGAGAGATTCAGAGTTAGTGATAAGGAGACAGAGGGAGGCAGAAGCAAAGAGAGGGAATAGAGAGACGGACATATAGAGAGCGAGACAGACAGAGAGAGAGGGGTGGGGGGGTGTGGGCAGAGGGAGAGAGAGAGAGAAGAATAGAGACAGAGAAAAAGAGTGACAGTGAGAGAGCGAGTGAGAGAGGGATAGAGAACGAGAGAGAAAGAGGCCGGAGAGACTGAGACACACATTGAAAGACAGTGTGAGACAGAGGACAACAGAAAGGAGAGTGAGACAGCGAATCAGAGGGAGAGATTGAGATTGAGAGAGAGGAGGGGGGGGGGGGAAGAGAGAGAGTCAGACAGAGACAGAGAGTGTGAGAACAAAAGGCAGAGAGATTGTGTGTGTCAGAGACAGAGAAAGAGAGACAGAGAATGAGAATGAGTGACACAGAGAGAGAGAGAAAAATTGGTATTGAAAGAGAATGAAAGAGAGACATGGAGAGTTAGTTATAAGGAGACAGAAGGTGAAAGAAGCAAAGAGAGGGAGACTGAGAGAGGAATAGAGAGGCAGAGACATTGAGAGCGAGGCAGATCGAGAGAGAGAGAGAGAGAATTAAAGAGAGAGAGAGAGAGTAACAGATTGTACGGCAAAAGACTGAGAGGGAGAGATTGAGGGAATGACAGATAGAGAGGAGAGAGAGAGAGAGAGACAGAAATAGGGCAAGAAAGAGAGAGAGAGAGAGAGAGCGAAGGAGAATGAAAGAAACAGAGAGAGAGAGACGGAGAGAGAGGTTGACAGGGAGAGACAGGATGACAGGTAGAAGGAGAGAGAGAGACAGACAGAGAGTGTGAGACAGAGAGATTGAGAGAGACAGAGTGAGCGAGTGAGAGAGAGACAGACAGAGAGAGACAGCAAGAGCTAGAGAGGAAGAGGGAAAGTGCGATACAGAGACAGAGAGAGAGACAGAGAGAGAGGGGGGCAGAGAGACAGAGATACATATAATTTGACAAAGGGAGACATAGGATGGGACATTGAGAGAGGGACGCAGAGAGATACAGAGGAAGAATAGCGTGATTAACAGGGAGATAGAGGATGAGAGACAGAAAGAGACAGTGATTGAAAGAGTGAGATAGAGATCCAAGTGAAAAATATAGAGTGACTGAGAGAATATTAGAAAGAAAGTGAGAGACAGAGTTGGACGTAAATAAAGAGAGTGATAGAGCGAGCTACAAAGAGTGACAGTGTGAGGTTGGCTCAGAGAGAGAGAAAGAGAGAGAAAGATAGAGATAGAGTCATAGAGTGGGAGACAGTGAAACAGGGAGAGAGAAGCAGAGGGAGGGAGAGAGAGGGAAAGCCCACAGAGAGTGAGAGAGCGACACATAATGAGAGACATTGAGAGATGGAGAGAGGCAGTGAGTGAGAGTCCGAGTCATAGAGAGAGAGGGAGAGATAGAGAGTGTGTGTGTGTTTCAGAGAGTGATAATGCATGTTAGAGAGAGTGAGAGTGAAAGAGAGTGAGAAGAAGTGAGAGGAAGAGAGAGGGAGTGAGAGGGAGTGAGAGGGAGTGAGAGGGAGTGAGAGGGAGTGAGATGGATTGAAAAGGAGTGAGGGGGTGTGAGGGGAAGGGCGAGGGGTAGGGAGAAAGACAGGGAGGGAGAAACAGAGAGAGAGTGTGACTGAGGGTCAGAATGTAAGAGAAGAGGATAAGAGACAGAGGGTGGGAGGCAGACTGAGAGACAAAGGGTGTGAGGCAGGCAGTGAGAGAAATAGGGTGTGAGATGTGGACGTGAGACAGATAGAAAGTTACTGAAAGGTAGAGTTGATTAAAGGGACAGTGTGTGAAAGGGAGAGAGATATAATTAGAGAGAGAGGGGGAAATAGAGGTAAAGAGTGAGATTGAGAGAAACTGAGGAACAGATAGTTAGAGAGACATACAGTTACTGTGAGAGAGGAGGGAGTGAAAGGCAGAGAGAGACAAAGGGTGTGAGGCAGAGAGATAGTGAGTGAGAGAGTGAGGAAGGGTGTATGTGTGGGAGAGAGAAAAAGAAAGTGAGAGAGAAACACAGAGACAGAGAGAGGGAGAGAGAGGCAGAGAGAACTAGTGTCAGAGAGAGACAGAGAGAGAGAGAGACAGACAGAGAAGAGTGTGAGAAAGAGAGAAGGAGAATGAGAGGAAGGGAGAGAGTCGGTTAGAAAGAGAGTGACTGAGAATCAGAGAGAGTGAGAGAAAGAGAGTGAGAGACAGTGAGAGGCAGAGAGAGAGAGAGATAGTGAGAGAAAGAAAGAGTCAAATCGAGAGAAATGCTGATAGAGAGTGACAGAGAGGCAGACAGTGTGAGAGATGCAGAGAAACAGGGAGACAGAGGAAGAGAGATAGAGAGAGAGGGGGGAGAGGGGGAAACAGACAGAGGGGAATGGACACAAAGAGAGAGAGATCGTCAGAGAAAGTCAGAGACAGAGAGATGTAGAGAGAGAGTCAGTGATATATATATATATATATATATATAGAGAGAGAGAGAGAGAGAGAGAGAAAGACAGAGAGATTGTGTGAGGTAGAGCTAAAGAGAGAGACAGAGTGAGAGAGACATAGAGAGACAGTGTGTATGTTTGAAAGAGAGAGGAAGAAAGCAAGTTAGATACACAGAGACAGAGAATGAATGTGGCAGAGGGAGAAAGGGAGAGAGAGAAAGATTCAGAAACTGAGAGAGACAGACATTGAGAGACTCTGAGGGACACAGAGAGTGAGAGGGAGAGAAAGAGAGAGAGAGAGAAAGCGGCAGAGAGAGAGAGAGAGGAGAGGGAGGGAGAGAGAGAATGAGAGAAAGAAATAGAGTCGCAGAGAGAGAGTGACATCGAGTCTGATAGAGAGAGACAGAGAAAAAGAGAATGATAGTGAGAGACAGAGATAGGCAGAGGGAGACACAGAGACGGGGAGTGAGCGGAATGGAGATGGAGTAAGTGAAAGTGAGAGGGTGAGGGAGAAAGGGAAAGAGGGAGAGAGAAAGAGGAAGAGAGAATGAGAGTCAGAGGATCAAAAACCAAGGGTGAGAGACAAAGAGGGAGAGACAGAAAGGGAGAGAGAGAGTGAGAGTGAGAGTGAGAGAGATAGAGAGAGAGCATTAGACAGGGAAGGAGATTGTGAGAGACACATAGTGCGAGAGAGAGAGACAGACAGAGGGAAAGTGAATGAGTTGGGCAGATAGAGAAAGTGATTAATAGGGATAAACAAAGAGAGAGAAAAACAGAGTTAGGGAGAAAGAGAGATAGATAGAGGGAGAGGGAGACAAAGAGTGAGAGACAGAGTGAGGGAGGTAGAGAGTGAGAGTGAAAGGGAGAGATAGGCAGTCAAAGAGAGTCAAAGAGAGAAAAAGAGAGATAGATTGAGAGACCGAGAGCGACAGATAGAGAGAGAGAGAGAGAGAGAGCGATATACAGTGAGACATTGAGAGAAAGAGAGAGAGACGGTGAGAGAGTCAGATACAGAGAGAGAGTGATAAACATAAATAGGTGGAGTGAGAGAGAGAATTTAAGAGAGGGACAGAGAGAGAGAGAGAAAAACAGAGAGGCATAAAGTGGGAGATAATCATATGGAGAGTGAGAGAGAGCTGGAGAGCGAAGGAGAGAGAAGGAAAGGGAGAGCAAGAGAGGGAGAGACAGAGAGAGGGAATGATCAACAGATAGTGAGAGACAGGGACAGAGAGAGGTAGATAATGAGATTCGGAGAAATATATATATAGAAAGGAACAGATAGAGAGTCTGCGAGGTAGACATAAAGAGAGAAATGGAGTGAGAGAGAAAGATAGAGACAGAGTGTCTGTGTGAAAGAGAGATAATCAAGCGAGTGAGATACAAAGAGGCGCAGAACGAGTGGGAGAGAGGGAGAGAGAGAAAGATTCAGAGTGCGAAAGAGACAGATTGAGAGACTGAGAGAAAGAGAGAGAGAGAAAGGGAGATTGAGAGAGACAGAAAGTCTGAGAGAAAGGGTGACAGAGAGGCAGAGAGAGAGAGAGAGAGGAGAAAATGATACTGAGGGATAGAGAGAGGAAGAGAGAGTGAAAGAGAGACAGAGAGAGAAACAGAGAGAGGGAGTGAGAGAACGTGAGTGCAGGAGTGAGATGGGAAAGAGGGAGACAGAGAGATTAAGAGAGAGAGAAAGAGAAAGATATAGTAGAGTGAGAGAGAGAATGGCAGCGGGGAAGGCAGAGAAGGAGATAGAGAGAGGTTCAGAGGCAGAGAGAATGAGAGTCAGAGGGTCTGAAACAGATGTTGAATAATAGAGTGAGAGACGGAGAAAGAGAGAACGAGTGAGTGAGAGAGACATTGAGAGAGAGAGGCAGAAAGAGAGAGAGAGAGTCACGCAGAGAGAGGCAGAGAGATTGAGAGTTGGAGTGAGTTAGAAAGGGAGAGACAGAGAAACAGAGGGCAGAGTGTGAGAGAGATAGAGAGAGACATAGATTAAGGGTGAGCCAAACAGTGAGAGAGACAGAGGGTTAGAGAGAGACGGTGACAGAGATAGACAAATAATGAGAGAAAGAGAGAGAGGCAGACAGTGATTCATACAGTTGGCTGGGCAGACCGAGAATGTGGTTAAGAGAGAGAGAGAGACAGCAAGACAGAAACGGAGAATTATGGAGAGACAGAAATAGATAGAGAACGTGAGACCGAGTGTGAAAGTCAGAGAGAGAGGGAGTGAAAGGGAGAGAGAGAGAAAGGTTCATGTAGAGAGACATATAAACAGTGAGATATATTGAGCGAAAGAGAGAGAGACAGAGAGAGAGTCAGATATTGAGAGAGAGTGAAAGACAGTGAGAGGCAGACAGTGAGAGACAGAGATTGAGAGTGTCAAAGAGGAACAGAGAGAGAGAGAGAAAGAGATAGAGAGAAACCAAGAGAGAGAGGGATAGGAGAGTGTAAGAGAGAATGTGAGAGGAAGGCAGAGAAAGAGATAGAGAGATATTCAGAGGGAGAGAGAATGAGAGTCATAGGGTCTGAAACAGAGGTTGACTGATAGAGAGTGAGAGATGTAGAGAGAGAGAGCGAGTGAGTGAGAGATACATAAAGAGAGAGGCCGAGAGAGAGAGAGAGAGAGAGAGACAGGCAGAGAGACTGAGAGTGGGAGTGAAAGAGCGAGGGAGAGAGAGAGATCGATAGATAGATAGATAAATAGATTGATAGAGGAATAGAGACAGAGAGAGAAAGAGGGAAGGACTGAGGGAGAGATAGAGAGACTGAGAGACACGTTGAAAGAGAGTGAGAGACAGAGAGAGACAGAAAGAGAAAGATTGAGACAGAGAACCATAGAGAGAGATTGGGATTGAGAGAGAGAGAGAGAGAGAGCGATAGATGGATAGATTGATATAGAGAGAGAGCAAGAGAGAGAGAGGGAGAGAGAGTGTGTGAGAGAGAGAGAGACAGAGAATTAGAATGGGTGAAAGAGAGAGAGAGAGCAGACCGTATTAACTTAGAATGAAAGAGAGAGATGTTGATTTACTGATAGGTAGACAGAGGGAGACGGAAGCCATGAGACGGATACCAAGAGAAGAATAGAGAGACGGAAACATAGAGATCGAGGCAGAGAGATAGATAGAGAGAGAGAGAGATTAAAGAGATAATACGAGAAACAGTGAGGGGGAGAGAGGGGGGAAAGGCCGAGAGAGAAGTGGGAGAGACAGTGATTGAGAGAGACAGAGATTGAGAGAGACAGAGATTGAAAGAGACAGAGATTGAGAGAGAGAGAGAGAGAGAAAGAGAGAGAGAAAGAGACGGATAGTGAGAGAAAAAGGCAGAGAGAAAGACAGAGAGAGAGAGGGAGGGAGGGACAGATATTGAGAGACTGAGACGTCAGATGATGTTGAATCTATGTGGGTAGAGTTGGGGAACACAAAGGTAAAAAAAATAAAACATAATGGGAGTTATGTACAGGCCTCCGAACAGTAGTCAGGATCTGGGGCACAGGATACACCAGGAGATAGAAAAGGTGTATAAGAAAGGCAAGGTTACAGTGATCATGGGGGATTTCAGTATGCAGGTAGACTGGGATAATCAGGTTGGTAGTGGATCCCAAGAAAAGGAATTTGTGGAATGTCTACGAGATGGCTTTTTGGAGCAGCTTGTGGTGGAGCCCACTAGGGAACAGGCAATTCTAGATTTAGTGATGTGTAATGAGGCAGATTTGAAAAGCGAGCTTAAGGTGAAGAAATACTTAGGAAAAAGTGACAATAATATCATAGAATTTACACTGCAGATTGAGAGGAAAAAGCTGGAATCAGACGTAACGGTATGACAGTTGAATAAAGGCAACTACAGAGGCATGAAGGAGGAGCTGGCCAGAATTGACTGGGAGATGAGCCTAGCAGGAAAGACAGTGGAACAGCAATGGCAGGAGTTTCTGGGAGTAATTTGGGAGACCCAGCAAATATTCATCTCTAGGAAGGAGAAGCATACTACAGGGAGGACGAGGCAACCATGGCTGACAAGGGAAGTCAGGGACAGCATAAAAGCTAAAGAGAAAGCATACAATGCGGCGAAGAGCAGTGGGAAACCAGGGCATTGGGAAGCCTACAAAGACCAACAGAGGACAACTAAAAAAGAAACAAGGAGGGGGAAGATTAAATATGAGGGCAAACTGGCCAGTAATATAAAAGAAGATTTTTTTTTATATAAAGGGTAAGAGGGAGGCAAAAGTGAACATTGGGCTGCTGGAAAATGACGCTGGATAAGTAGTAGTGGGGAACAAAGAAATGCTGGAGGAACAGATACTTTGCATCAGTCTTCACGGTGGAAGACATGAGTGACATCCCCAAAGTTCAAGAGAATCGGGGGAAGAGGTGAGTATGGTGGCCATTACCAAGGAGAAGGTGCTAGGAAAACCGAAAAACTGAAGGTGGATACATTACCTGGAACAAATGGATTACACCCCAGAGTTCTGAAGGAAATAGCTGAAGAGATAGTGGAGGTGTTACTGGTGATCTTTCAGGAATCACTGGAATCAGAGAGGGTTCCAGAGTACTGGAAAATCACTAATGTAATGCCCCTGATAAAGAAGGGAGTGAGGCAAAAGATGAGAAATTAAAAGATGATTACCCTGACCTCGATCGTTGGTAAGATTTTTGAGTCCATTATTAAGGAGATTGCAGAATACGTGGAAGTGCATGGTAAAATAGGGCAAAGTCAGCATGATTTCATCAAGAAGAGGTCATGCCTGACAAATCTGTTAGAATTATTTCAGGAGGTAACGAGTAGGTTAGACCATGGAGAGTCAATGGATGTTATCTAATTGGACTTCCAGAAGATTGGCTGTCTGCCAGGAGGCAGAGAGTGGGGATAAGGAGATCCTTCTCAGCATGGTGGCTGGTGACTAGTGGAGTTCAGATGGGGTCAGTATTGGGGCCAAAACTTTTCACTTTATACATTAATGTTCTAGATGAAGGAATGGAGGGCATCCTGGCTAAGTTTGCAGTTGATATAAAGATAGGTGGAAGGGCAGATAGTATTGAGGAGGTGGGGAGGCTGCAGAAGGATCTGGACAGGTTAGGAGAATGGGCAAAGAAGTGGCAGATGGAATACAACGTGGGGAAGTGTGAGGTCATGCACTTTGGTAGGGCGAATAGAGGCATAGACTATTTTCTAATTGGGGAGAGAATTCAGAAATCTGGAGTGCAAAGGGACTTGGGAGTCCTAGTCCAGGATTCTCTTAAGGTTAACTTGCAGGTTGTGTCGGTAGTTAGGAAGGCAAATGCAAATTTGGCATTTATTTCGAGAGCACTAAAATATAAAAGCAGGGATGTGCTGCTGAGGCTTTATAAGGCTCTGGTCAGACCACATTTAGAATATCGTCAGCAATTCTGGGCCCCGTATCTCAGGAAGGATGTTCTGGCCCTGGAGAGGGTCCAGAGGAGTTTCAGGAGAATGATCCCAGGAATGAAAGGCTTAATATATCAGGAACGTTTGAGGGCTCTGGGTCTATACTCGATGGAGTTTAGAAGGATGAGGGGGAATCTGATTGAAACTTACAGAATACTGAAAGGCCTGGATAGAGTGGACGTGGGGAAGATGTTTCCATTAGTAGGAGAGACTAGGAACCATGGGCACAGCCTCAGAGTAAAGGGAGACCTTTTAGAACAGAGATGAGGAGAAAATCATTTAGCCAGAGAGTGGTGAATGTATGGAATTCATTACCACAGAAGGCTGTGGAGGCCTGGTAATTGAGTGTATTGAAGACCGAGATAAATAGTTTCTTGATTGGTAAGGGGATCAAAGGTTATGGGGAGAAGGCGGGAGAGTGGAGTTGAGAAACTTATCAGCCATGGTTGAATGGCGGAGCTGACTCGATGGGCCAAATGGCCTAATTTATGTTCCTATGTCTTATGGTCTAATGGACACGTTGAAAGAGGATGGGAGACAGAGAGAGACAGAAAGAGAGAGCGTGAGACAGAGAAACACAGAGAGAGAGATTGAGAGTGAGAGAGCGATAGGGAGATTGATACATAGATAGAGAGAGAGAGAGAGAAAGAGAGAGGGATAGAGAGACAGATAGAGAGGGAGATAGAGAGAGAGGGAGAGAAAGAGTGAGACAGAGAGAGTAGGAAAAAGAGAGAGAATGTGTGGGTCAGAGACAGCGAGTGAAAGACAGTGAATCAGAGTGAGTGACACACACACAGAGGAATCAGTACTTAATGAGAATGAAAGAGAGCAGCAGAGATTGTGAGAGGGAGATAGAAGGAGACAGAAAGGAAGAGTGGGAGAATGAGAAAGGATTAGAGGTGTGGAGACATAGAGAGAGAGGCAGAGAGAGAAAGAGAGAGACTAAGAGATATTACGGAAAAGAGTGAGAGGGAGAGAGAGAGAGAGGGAACGACAGCGAGAGGCGGGAGAGACAGAGAGAGAGGCAGACAGACAGAGATGGAGAGTGATAGAAAAAAAACAGAGAGAGAAGGACAGAGGGAGAGAAATTGATAGCGAGGGAGCGGGAGAACAAACTGAAAGAGAGAGTTAGAGAGTGAGAGAGACCGAGAAAGGCAGTGAGATTGAGAGAGAGATGGAGAGAGAGAGAGAGATGGAGAGAGAGAGAGAGATGGAGAGAGAGAGAGATGGAGAGAGAGAGAGAGATAGGGAGAGAGAGAGACACACAGATACATACATAGAGAGAGGGAGAAAGAGATAGGGAGAGAGGGATAGAGACAGAGAATTTGAGAAAAAGAGAGATAGAGATTGTGGTTCAGAGACAGGGAGAGAGAGAGACAGAGAAAGAGAATGAGTTACATGGAGAGAGAGAGAGAGGAATCTGTATTGAATGAGAATGAAAGAGAGAGAAGCAGAGTAACTGATAGGGAGACAGAAGCAAAGAGAGGGAGACCGAGAGAGGAATAGAGAAACAGAGAAAAAGAGAGTGAGAGAGAGAGAGAGAGAGAGAGGATAAGTGAGAGATTAAGAGATAGTACGCAGAAAGAGTTAGACGGAGAGAGGGAGGGAATGATAGAGAAAGAGGAAAGGAGAGAGAGACTGAGAGCGAAAAGACAGAGAGAGAGAGAGATCGACAGACAGACAGGCAGGCAGAGAGAGACGGAGAATGAGAGAAAAAAAAGAGAGGGAGAGAGAGAGACTGATCAGGAGAGAGCAGTAGGGAGAGAGTGAAAGAGAGCGGGAGAGAGTGAGAGAGACAGAGAAAGTCAGCGAGAGAGAGGCAGAGAGGGAGAGAGAAAGAATGAGACAGATAAAAAGAATGACAGAGAGAAAGAGGGAGCGAGAGAGGTAGAGAGAGAGAGTAAGAGAGAAGGATTGAGAGATAGAGGGACAGAAGTGGAGACAGAGATTGAGAAACTGAGTGACACGTTGAAAGCGAGTGAGAGACAGAAAGAGAGAGAGATAGAGACAGCAACCCTCAGAGAGAGATTGAAATTGAGAGAGAGATAGAGAGATAGATGCATGAAGTGAGAGAGCGAGAGAGAGAGAGAGAGAGAGAGAGTATGTAAGCGACAGAGAGAGAGAGACAGACAGAGAATGAGAATGAGTGACAGAGAGAGAGTGAGGAATCGATATTGAATGAGAATGAAGGAGAGACATGCAGAGTTAGTGATAGGGAGACAGAGAGAGACAGAAGCAATGATACGGATACCGAGAGAAAATAGAGAGACGGAGACACAGAGACCATGGAAGAGAGAGAGAGAGTAAGAGGTAGTACGCAGAAAGAGTGAGAGAGAGGGGCAGGGAATGACAGAGAGAGAGGAGAAAGAGACAGAGAGTGAGAGAGAGAGACAGGCAGAGAGAGACGGAGATTGAGTGAAAAAGGCAGAGAGTGAGACAGAGAGGGAAATTGATGGCGAGATGGTGGGAGGGACAGAGTGAAAGAGAGAGGGAAAGAGTGAGAGAGACAGAGAAAGTCAGTGCGGTAGAGGGAGGGAGAGAGAGAGAGAAGGACAGCGACTATGAACAAGCGTGAAAAAGAGAAGATAAAGAGAGAGAGATAGAGAGAGAAAGAGGGAGGGAGGGAGTGTGAGACAGAGATGGAGAGACTGATAGACACATAGAAAGAGAGTGAGAGAGAGAGAGTGACAGAATGAGAGAGAGTGAGACAGAGAACCTCAGAGAGAGATTGAGATTGCGAGAGAAATGGAGAGACAGATAGATGGAGAGAGAGAGAGAAAGAGAGATAGAGAGTGTGAGAATGAGAGAGACAGAGAGTCTGTGTCAGATACAGGGAGAGCGAGAGAGAATGAGAATGAGTGACGCACAGAGAGAGAGAGAGAAACCGGTATTGAATGAAAATGAAAGAGAGAGATGCAGAGATAGTGACTGGGAGACAGAGGGAGACAGAAGCAAAGAGAAGGAGACCGAAAGAGGAATAGAGAGATGGACACATAGAGATCTTGGCAGAGAGAAAGAGAGCGAGAGACTGAGAGAGAGAGAGAGAGAGAGAGAGAGAAAGAGAGAAAGAGAGAGAACGGAGAAAGAGTGGGAGGGGGAGAGAGGGGTAATGTTGGAAAGACAGGGGGAGAGACAGAGAATGAGGCAGAGAGAGAAAGTGACAGAGAGAGAGAGAGAAAGAGAGAAATAAGGAGGTTCGGAGGGAGTGACTGAGATGGGAGAGACTGAACTACACATGTTGAAAGAGAGGGTAAGACAGAGAGACAGACAGAGAGTTTGAGACAGCGAACCACAGAGAGAGATAGGGGTTGAGTGGCAGAGAGGGAGAGAGAGGGAGAGAGAGAGAGAGAGAGAGTGCATCAGGCAGAGAGAGAGAGAGAGAGAGACAGAGAATGAGAATGAAAGAGATAGAGAGAGTGCGAGTGGGAGTGAGAGAGAAAGGGAGTGAAATAGGCTAAGAGAGATCCTAACAGTATGTGAGAGAGATAGCATTAGGCAGAGATGGAGGTGGAGAGAGACAAATAGTGCGAGAGAGAGAGAGAGAGACAGACAAAGGGACAGTGAATGTGCTGGGCAGAGAGAGAAAGAGATTTCAGAGTGAGAAACAAAAAGAGGAAAACACAGAGTTAGGGAGAAACAGAGACAGGTATAGAGAGAGACAGAGAAAGATAGTGAGAGACAGAGTTAGAGAGGTAGGGGGTCAAAGAGAGACAAAGAGAGAAAAAATGAGAGACAGATTGAGAGACAGAGAGAAAGTAACAGATGGAGAGTCAGAGAGAGATATATAGTGAGATATTGAGAGAAAGAGAGAGAGCTTTGTGAGATTCAGATACAGGGAGAGAGGGATAAATAGTAATAGGTGGAGTGAGAGAGAGAGAGATTTTAAGAGAGGGACAGACATAGAGAGAGAGAGAGAGAGAAACAGAGAGGCATTGAGTGAGCGACACTGATATAGAGAGTGAGAGACAGACAGAGAGCGAAGGAGAGAGAGAAGAGGGAGGGTGAGATAGGGAGAGACAGAGAGAGGGAGAGATCAACATATAATGAGAAACCAGGAGAGTCAGAGCTAGGTAGAAAGTGAGATTCAGAGATATATATATATATCGAGAGAAACAGATAGAGTGTGGGCAGGGTAGAGATAAAGAGAGAGATGGAGTGAGAGAGACAGAGTGTATGTGAGAAAGAGAGAGAATCTAGAGAGTGAGATACACAGAGGCAGAAAATGAGTTGGAGGGAGGGTGAGAGAGAAAGATTCGGAGAACGAGAAAGAGCCAGATTTGGAGAAAGAGGGAGAAAGAGTGAGAGAGAAAGAGAGAGAGAGGGACGGAGAATAAGGGAGATTTGTTTAGAAAGTATGACAGCGAGGCTGAGAGACAGAAAAAAGAGAAAATGATACATAGGGAAAGAGAGAGGCAGAGAGAGACAGTGAGTGAGATAGAGACAGGGAGTGGGAGGGAGTGGGAGGGAGTGAAGGAGGAGTGAGAAAGGGAAAAAGGAGACAGATAGATATGGAAAGGCAGAGAGAGATAGAGATAGATTCAAAGGGAGAGAGAATGAGAGTCAGAGGGTCAGAAACCAGGTTGAGAGATAGAGAGTGAGAAACTGAGAGAGAGAGAGACCGAGTGAGTGATAGAGAGACATTGAGAGGGCGGCAGAGAGAGGTTGAGAGGGGCAGAGAGGCAGAGAGATTGAGCGTGGGATTGCGAGAGAAAGGGAGAGGGAGAGAGATACAGAGGGACAGAGAGTGAGAGGCGTAGAGAGAGACATAGATTAAGGGAGAGCCAAACAGTGAGACAGAGTGAGAGAGAGGGTGAAAGAGAGACGGAGATAGGGTGAGACAAATAGTAAGAGAGAGTTACAGACAGAGGTACAGACAGTTAGCTGGGTAGAGAGATAAAGTGGTTAAGAGAGAGATCCACAGAAAGAGAGAAACAGAGAATTAGGGATAGAGAGCGAGACAGGGAGTGACAGGCTGACTGAGAGTTAGAGAGTGTGAGTGAAAGGGAGAGAGAGAGAGAGGGACAAAGAGAGACAGTCAGGTAGAGAGAGATAGAGAGAAAGAGACAGAGTGATTTACAGTGAGTGATATTGAGAGAAAGAGAGAGACAGAGAGAGAGTCAGATACAGTGAGAGACAGAGATTGAGACTGTCAAAGTGGAACACAGAGAGAGAGAGACAGACAGGCAGGCAGAGAGATAGGGTCAGAGAGAGAGAGAAAGAATGAGAGAGTAAGAAATGGTACACAGAAAGCGTGAGAGGGAGTGAGGGAGGGAATGACAGAGAGGAGAAAGAGACAGAGAGTGAGAGAAAGAGACAGGCAGAGAGAGACAGAAATTGAGAGAAAAAAAGAGAGACATAGATTAAGAGAGCCAAACAGTGAGAGGGAGACAGAGGGTTAGAGAGAAATGGAGATAGAGTGAGACAAATAGTGAGAGAGAGATACAAACAGAGGTACAGTGAGTGAGCTGGGCAGAGAGGGAAGGTGGTTAAAAGAGAGAGAGAGCCACAGAAAGAGCGAAACAGAGAATTAGTGAGAGACAGAGATAGATAGAGAGATCGAGACAGACACTGAGAGGCAGAGTGTGAGAGTTAGAGTGTGAGAGTAAAAGGGAGAGAGAGAAGGACAAAAAGAGAGACAAAGAGAAAAAATTGAGACAGATAGAGAGACAGAGACAGAGAGTCAGGTAGAGAGTGAGAGAGCGAAATACAGTGAGTGATATTGAGAGAAAGAGAGGGAGACAGAGAGAGTCAGATACAGTGAGAGACAGAGATTGAGACAGTCAAAGAGGAACAGAGAGAGAGAGACACAGGTAGACAGAGAGAGAGAGAGAGAGAGACAGAGACAGAGACTGATAGGCAGAGAGAGTTAATGAGAATCAGATGGTCAGAGACCTAGGGTGAGGAAATGAGAGAGAGAGAGAGAGAGAGAGGGGGGATGAGAGAGAGAGATTGAGTAAGAGACAGAGAGAGAGACAGAGAGAGACACAGAGTGGGTAGAAATGAGAGAGAGGGAGAGAAAGATTCAGTTTGGCACAGAATGAGTGAGGTAGAGGGAGACATAGATTAAGAGAGAGACAAACTGTGTGTGTGAGAGAGAGACAGATGGTCAGAGAGTGAGCTGGGCAGAGAGAGACAGAGATTAAGAGAGAATCAGAGAAAGAGAGAAACAGAGATTTAGGGAGAGACAGAGATAGGTAGATATATAGAGAGTGTGTGAGCGACAGAGAGTGTGTGAGCGACAGAGAGGGAGGGAGACAGAGTGAGGGGCAGAGGGATAGTAATGGAGTGTCAGCGCAAAAGGTTATTAGATATAGAAAAAGAGATACAAATACAGATTCAGAGATTCATATAGAGACAGAGAGAGAGAGAGAGAAAGAGAGTGAGCTACAGTGAGAGATATTGAGAGAAAGAGGGAGAGAGTCAGATACAGAGAGAGAGTGAGATAGAGAGGAAGAGAGTGAGAGACAGAGAGAAAGAGTTTAAGAGAGGGGGAGAGAGGGAGGGAGAAATAAGGTGACATGGTGAGAGTAGAGCGTGAGAGATAGGGGTGGGATACAATGAGAGAGAGATAGAGCCTTTGAGACATAGGGAGTGAGATAGAGAGAAAGTGATTGAAAAGGAGTGTATGTGAAAGGGTGATTGTGGGAAAGGGAGATAAGTAGAAATAGAGAGAGAGAAAGATAAATGAGAGAGATAGAGAGTGTGAGAAAAAGAAAGAGAGAGTCTGTGTCAGAGACAGAGACAGAGAGAGAGAATGAGAATGAGTGATGCACAGAGAGAGAGAAAAACTGGTATTGAATGAAAATGAAATAGAGAGATGCAAAGATAGTGATTGGGAGACAGAGGGAGATAGAAGCAACAAGAGGGAGACCGAGAGAGGAATAGAGAGATGGACACATAGAGATCTTGGCAGAGAGAAAGAGAGCGAGAGATTGAGAGAGAGAGAGAGAAAGAGAGAGAGAAAAAAAACGAAGAAAGAGTGGGATGGGGAGACGGGGTTAATGACGGAAAGAGAGGGAGAGAGACAGAGAATGAGGCAGAGAGAGAAAGTGACAGAGAGAGAGAGGGAGAGAGAAAGAGACAGTCAGTGAGATAGAGGCAGAGAGAAAGAGTGAATGACAGAGAGAGAGAGAGATAGAGAGAAATAGGGAGGGATGGAAGCAGTGACAGAGATGGAGAGACTGAGCCACACATGTTGAAAGAGGGGGTGAGGCTGAGAGACAGACAAAGAGAGTTTGAGACAGCGAACCACACAGAGAGATAGGGATTGAGAGAGAGAGAGAGAGAGATATTGATGGATAGATAGAGACAGGGAGAGAAAGAGAGAGAGGGGGGGAGAGTAAGAACGAGAGAGACAGGGAAAGTGTGCATCAGGCAGAGAGAGAGTGAGACAGGCTGAGAATGAGGGACAGAGAGAGTGAGACTGAAAGGGAGAGATAGGGGGTCAAAGAGAGACGACGTGAGAAAGAATGAGAAACAGATTGAGAGATAGAGAGTAACACATGGAGAGAGAGAAAGAGTGATATACAGTGAGATACTGAGAGAAAGAGAGAGAGACGTTGTGAGATCCAGATACAGGGAGAGAGGGATAAATAGAAATAGGTGGAGTGAGAGAGAGATTTTAGGAGAGGGACAGACATAGAGAGAGAGAGAGAGAGGGAGAGAAACAGAGAGGCATAGAGTGGGAAACACTGAGACAGAGATTGAGAGACAGACGGAGAGCGAAGGAGAGAGGAGAGGGAGGGCGAAATAGGGAGAGACAGAGAGAGAGAGAGATCAACATATAATGCGAGACCAGGAGAGTCAGAGCTAGGTAGAGAGTGAGATTCGGAGATATATATATATATCGAGAGAAACAGATAGAGTGTGGATCGGGTAGAGATAAAGAGAGAATGGAGTAAGAGAGAAAGAGAGAGACAGAGTGGCTGTGCGAAAGAGAGAGAATCTAGCGAGTGAGATACACAGAGGCAGAAAATGAGTGGGAGGGAGGGAGAGAGAGAAAGATTTAGAGAGTGAGAAAGAGGCAGATTTGAAGAACCAAAGAGAAAGAGAGAGAGATGGAGAGAGAGAGAGATTTGGTTAGAAAGTGTGACAGCGAGGCAGAGAGAGACAGAAAAAGAGAAAATGATACATAGGGAAAGATAGTGGCAGAGAGAGAGAGAGAGACAGCTATTGAGAAAGAGACAGGGAGAGAGACAGAGAGATGGAGTGAGGGGGAGTGTGATGGAGTGAAAGAAAGTGAGAGGGGAAGTGAGAAAGGGAAAAAAGGAGACAGATATATATGGAAAGGCAGAGTAAGATAGAGATAGATTCAAAGGGAGAGAGGATGAGAGTCAGAGGGTCAGAAACCGAGGTTGTGAGATAGAGATTGAGAAACTGAGAGAGAGAGACCGAATGACAGAGAGAAATTGAGAGAGAGGCAGAGAGCGGGTGAGAGGGGAAGAGAGGCAGAGAGATTGAGCGTGGGAGTGAGAGAGAGGGAGAGAGATACAGAGGGACAGAGACTGAGAGGCTTAGAGAGAGACATAGATTAAGAGAGAGCCAAACAGTGAGAGAGAGAGAGAGAGAGGGTGAGAGAGAAACAGAGATAGAGTGAGAGAAATAGTGAGCAAGAGAGATTCAGACAGAGGTACAGACATTGAGCTGTGCAGAGAGAGAAAGTGGTTAAGAGAGGGAACCACAGAAAGAGAGAAACAGATAATTAGGGAGAGACAGATAGATAGATAGAGAGACCAAGACAGAGAGTGGGAGGCTGACTGTGAGAGTTAGACAGTGAGTGAAAGGGAGAGAGAGAGAGGGACAAAGAGAGACAAAGAGAGAAAAAGAGAGAGAGAGATAGAGAGACTGAGAGAGACAGTCAGGTAGAGAGAGAGAGAAAGATACAGAGTGATTTACAGTGAGTGATATTGAGAGAAGGAGAGAGACAGAGAGAGAGTTAGATATGGTGAGAGACGGAGATTGAGACTGTCAAAGTGGAACAGAGAGAGACAGACAGACAGGCAGGCAGGAAGAGAGATGGGGTCAGAGAGAGAGAGACAGAAAGAGAGATTAAAAGATGGTATGCAGAAAGCGTGAGAGGGAGGGAATGACAGAGAGGAGAAAGAGACATAGAGTGGGAGAGAGAAAGGCAGAGAGAGACGGAGATTGAGAGAAAAAGAGAGAGACATAGGTTAAGAGAGTCAAACAGTGAGAGAGAGACAGAGGGTTAGAGAGAAATGGAGATAGAGTGAGACAAATAGTGAGAGAGAGATACAAACAGAGGTACAGAGAGTAAGCTTGGCAGTGAGAGAAAGTGGTTAACAGAAAGACAGAGCCACTGAAAGAGAAAAGTAGAGAATTAGTGAGAGACAGAGATAGAATGAGAGAGCGAGACAGACACTGAGAGGCAGAGTGTGAGATTTAGAGAGTGAGAGTAAAAGGGAGAGAGAGAGAGGGACAAAAAGAGAGACAAAGAGAAAAAAATTGAGAGAGAGAGAGAGTCAGGTAGAGAGAGAGAGAGAGAGCGAAATACAGTGAGTGATATTGAGAGAAAGAGAGAGACAGAGAGAGAGTCAGGTACAGTGACAGACAGAGATTGAGACTGTCAAAGAAAAACAGACGGAGTGACACAGGTAGACAGAGAGAAAGAGAGAGAGAGAAAGAAAGAGACAGAGACTGATAGGCAGAGAGAGTGTTAATGAGAATCAGCTGGTCAGAGACCTAGGATGAGGAAATGAGAGTGAGAGAATGAGAGAGAGAGAGAGAGAGAGAGAGGGTGGGGATGAGAGAGAGATTGACTAAGAGGCAGAGAGAGAGACAGTGAGACACAGAGTGGGTGGAAGTGAGAGAGAGGGAGAGAGAGATTCAGTTTGGCACAGAATGAGTGCGGTAGAGAGAGACATAGATTAAGAGAGAGACAAACTGTTTGTGTGAGAGAGAGACTGATTGTCAGACAGTGAGCTGGGCAGAGAGAGACAGAGATGAAGAGAGAGTCACAGAAAGACAGAAACAGAGATTTAGGGAGAGACAGAGATAGGTAGATAGAGAGAGTGTGAGGGACAGAGAGTGTGAGGGACAGAGAGTGTGAGGGACAGAGAGTGTGAGGGACAGAGAGAGTGAGGGACAGAGAGAGTGAGGGACAGAGAGAGTGAGAGACAGAGAGAGTGAGAGACAGAGAGAGTGAGAGACAGAGAGAGTGAGAGAGACAGAGAGTGACACAGAGAGGGAGGGAGACAGAGAGGAGGGGCAGAGGGATAGGGATGGAGTGTCAGAGCAAAAGGTTATTAGATATAGACAAAGAGAGACAAACACAGAATCAGAGAGCCAAATAGAGACACCGAGAAAGAGATAGAGAGAGAGAGAGATTGGGAGTAAGAGAGAAAGAGAGTGAAATAGTTTAAGGGAGATGCAAACAGTGTGAAAGAGAGAGATAGCGTGAGACGGAGACAGAGGTGGAGAAAGGCAAATAGTGCAAGAGTGAGAGAGACATACAAATGGACAGTGAATGAACTGGGCAGAGAGAGAAAGAGATTTTAGATTGAGAAAAAAAAGAGAGAAATAAAGAGTTAGGGAGAAACCGAGATAGATATAGAGGGAGTGAAGGAGAAAGACAGTGAGAGACAGAGTTAGAGAGATAGAGAGTGAGAGTGAAAGGGTGAGATAGGGGGTCAAAGAAAGACAAAGGGAGAAAAAATGAGAGACAGAGAGAGAGAGAGAGAGTAACAGATAGAGAGAGAGAGAGACTGATATACAATGAGATATTGAGAGAAAGAGAGAAAGACATTGTGAGATTCAGATACAGGGAGAGAGGGATAAACAGAAATAGGTGGAGTGAGAAATTTTAAGAGAGGGACAGACACAATGAGAGAGAGAAACAGAGAGGCATAGAGTGGGAGACACAGAGACAGAGAGTGAGAGACAGACAGAGAGTGAAGGAGAGAGAAAGAGAGGGAGGGTGAGATAAGGAGAGACAGATAGAGGGAGAGATCAACATATAGTGAGAGCCAAAGAGAGTCAGAGCTAGGTAGAGAGTGAGATTCGGAAATATATATATTTCGAGAGAAACAGTTAGAGTGTGGGCGGCTTAGAGTTAGAGAGAGATGAAGTGAAAGAGAAACAGAGTGTGCGAAAGAGAGAGAATCTAGTGAGTGAGATACACAGAGGCAGAAAATGAGTAGGAGGGAGAGAGAAAGAGAAAGATTCGGAGAGCGAGAAAGAGGCAGATTTGGAGAACCAGAGAGAAAGAGAGAGAAAGAAAGTGTGTGTGTGTGAGAGAGAGAGAGAGACAGAGAATGAGAGAGATTCGGTTAGAAAGTGTGACAGCGAGGCAGAGAGAAACAGAAAAAGAGAAAATGATACATAGGGAAAGAGAGAGGCAGAGAGAGAGAGAGACAGCGATTGAGAGAGAGAGACAGGGAGAGAGGCAGAGAGAGGGAGTGAGATGGATTTGAGAGAATGTGAGAGGGGGAGTGAGAAAGGGAAAAAAAGAGACAAATATATATGGAAAGGCAGAGAGAGATTCCAAGTGAGAGAGAATGAGAGTCAGAGGGTCAGAAACCGAGGTTGTGAGATAGAGAGTGAGAAACTGAGAGAGAGAGAGAGTGAGTGAGTGACAGAGAGACGTTGAGAGAGAGGCAGAGAGAAGGTGAGAGGGGCAGAGAGGCAGAGATATTGAGCATGGGAGTGCGAAAGAGGGAGAGGGAGAGAGATATAGAGGGAATGAGAGTGAGAGGGGTAGAGAGAGACATAGATTAAGAGAGAGCCAAACAGTGAGAGAGAGAGAGGGTTAGAGAGAGACGGAGATAGAGTGAGACAAATAGTGAGCGAGAGAGATACAGACAGGGTTACAGACAGTGAGCTGGGCAGAAAGAGAAAGTGGTTAAGAGAGAGAGAGAGCCACATAAAGGGAGAAACAGAGAATTAGGGATAGACAGAGTTAGCTAGATAGAGAGAGCGAGACAGAGTGAGAGGCTGACTGTGAGAGTTAGAGAGTGAGAGTGAAAGGGAGAGAGAGAGAGGGACAACTAGAGACAAAGAGGGAAAAAGAGAGAGACAGATAGAGAGACAGAGAGAGGCAGTCAGGTACAGAGAGAGAGAAAGGGACAGAGTGATTTACAGTGAGTGATATTCAGAGAACGAGAGAGAGAGGGGAGATTAAGATACAGTAAGAGACAGAGATTGAGACTGTTAAAGTGGAACAGAGAGAGAGAGAGAGAGAGAGACTGGCAGACAGAGAGAGAGGGTCAGAGAGGCAAGGAGAGTAAGAGATAGTATGCAGAAAGAGTGAGAGTGAGAGAGGCAGGGAATGACAGAGAGAGGAGAAAGAGACACAGAGTGAGAGAGAGACAGGCTGAGAGAGATGGAGATTGAGAGAAAAAGAGAGAGAAATAGATTAAGAGAGCCAAACAGTGAGAGAGAGATAGAGGGTTAGAGAGAAACGGAGATAGAGTGAGGCAAATAGTGAGAGAGAGATACAAACAGAGGTACAGAGAGTGAGCTGGGCAGAGAGATAAGGTTATTAAAAGAGAGCGAGCCACTGAAAGAGAGTAACAGAATTAGTGAGAGACAGAGATAGATAGACTGACTGTGAGAGTTAGCGAGTGAGTGAAAGGGAGAGAGAGAGAGACAAAGAGAGACAATGAGAGATAAAGAGTGAGACAGATAGAGAGACAGAGAGAGAGAGTCAGGTAGAGAGAGAGAGAGTGAAATACAGTGATTGATATTGAGAGAAAGAGAGAGAGAGAGACAGAGAGAGAGAGTCAGATACAGTGAGAGACAGAGATTGAGACTGTCAAAGAGGAACAGAAAGAGACACAGGCAGACAGAGAGAGAGAGAAACAGAGAGAGAGAGAGACTGATAGGCAGAGAGAGGAAGTTAATGAGAATCAGATGGTCAGAGACCTAGGGTGAGGAAATGAGAGTGAGGGAATGAGAGAAAGAGAGAGAGGGAGAGAGGGTGGCGGAGGGGGGAAATGAGAGAGAGATTGTGTAGGAGGCAGAGAGAGAGACACAGAGTGGGTGGAAGTGGGAGAGAGGGAGAGAGAGATTCAGTTTGGCACAGAATGAGTGAGATAGAGAGAGAGACATAGATTAAGTGAGAGCCAAACAGTGAGGTTGAGAGACAGAGGGTTAGAGAGAGATGGAGATAGAGTGAGTCAAATAGTGTGAGAGAGAAATACAGACAGAGATACAGACGGTGAGCTGGGTAGAGAGAGAAAGTGGTTAAGAGAGAGAGAGCCACAGAAAGAGAGAAACAGAGAATTAGGGAGAGACAGATAGATAGAGAGAGAGAGCGAGACAGAGTGAGAGGCTGACTGTGAGAGTTAGAGAGTGAGAGTGAAAGGGAGAGAGAGTGAGGGACAAAGAGAGACAAAGAGAGAAAAAGTGAGAGATAGATAGAGAGACAGAGAGAGACAGTCAGGTAGAGAGAGAGAGGGAGGGAGAGAGAAAGAGACAGAGTGATTTACAGTGAGTGATACTGAGAGAAAGAGAGGGACAGAGAGAGAGTCAGGTACAGTGAGAGACAGAGAGAGAGAGAGACAGCGACTGATAGTCAGACAGAGAGTTAATGAGAATCAGATGGTCAGAGACCTAGGGTGAGGAAATGAGAGTGAGAGAATAAGAGAGAGAGTGGGGGGGGGGGGGGTGATGAGAGAGTGAGATTATGTAAGAGGCAGAGAGAGACACAGAGTGGGTGGAAGTGAGAGAGAGGGACAGAGAGATTCACTTTGGCACAGAATGAGTGAGGTAGAGAGAGACATAGATTAACAGAGAGACAAACTGTGTGTGTGAGAGAGAGAGACACAGATGGTCAGAGAGTGAACTGGGCAGAAAGAAATGGAGAATAAGGGAGAGGCACTGAAAGAGAGAAACAGAGATTTAGGGAGAGGCAGAGATAGGTAGATAGATAGAGAGAGGTTGAGGGACAGAGATTGTGAGAGACAGAGAGAGTGAGAGTCAGAGAGACAGAGAGGGAGTTAATCAGAGAGTGAGGGGCAGAGTGATAGGGATGGAGTGTCAGAGCAAAGCGTTATTAGATATAGACAAAGAGAGACAAACAAAGAATCAGAGAGTCATATGGAGACACACAGAGAGTGAGAGAGGGAGAGAGAAATAGAGTTAGATACATTGAGTGATATTGAGAGCAAGAGAGAGAGTCAGATACAGAGAGAGAGAGTGAGATAGAGAGGCAGAGAGTGAGAGACAGAGAGAAAGAGTTTAAGAGAGGAAGAGAGGGGGAGGGAGACATAGGTTGATATAGTGAGATTAGAGGGTGAGAGATATGGGTGGGACACAAAGAGAGAGAGAGAGCTTTTGAGACAGACGGAGTGAGATAGAGAGAAAGTGATTCAAAGGGGGTGTATGTGAAAGGGTGATTGTGGGAAAAGGAGAGAAGTAGAAATAGAGAGAGAGAGCTAGAAAGATAGAGTGAGAGTGAGAGAGACAAAGACAGATACAGAGAGTGAGAGATAGGAGAGATTGAAAGGCACAGAGAGACACAGGCTGTCACATAGAAAGAGTGAGTGAGAGAGAGAGAGAGAATGTGTGTGTGTGTTAGAGGGAGAGAGAAAAGTAGCAAGAGAGAAACACAGAGACAGAGAATGTGTGGGAGATGGAGAGAGGCAGAGCAAACCAAAGTCAGAATGACTGAGACTGAGAGCGAGATGAAGAGAGATGGGTATGGACAGAGAGAGAGAGAAAGAGAAAGAGAAAGCGAGAGAGAGAGGGGGGTAGATAGAGAGTTATTGTTTGTGTGTGTGAGAAAGGGAGAGGGAGAGACAGAGAGAGAGAGAGATGCACATCAAGAGAGAAAGAGAGAGAGAGAGATTTATAGATAGAGAGCTGGAGAGACAGAGAAGAAGGCAGAGGGAGAGAGAAGAGAGCAATGGAGTGACAGATAAAGCCAGAGAGATAGAGAGAGATAGGAAGAGACAAAGAGAGAAATGTAGACAAAATCAGAGAGAGAGAAAAAGACTGAGTCAGAGAGGCAGTGTGACATACAGAAGGTCTGAATAGGACAGAGGGATTGAGAGAGAGTGAAAGAGAGAGGGATAGAGCAAGAGAGAGAGAGAGAGCGAGATACAGAGAGAGAGTGAAAGAGTTGGAGGGATAGAGGGGAGATAGAAATAGAGTGAGAGACGGTGAGAGAGAGACTGGGAGTCACGTAGAAAGAATGTGAGAGACAGGAGGAGAGAGGGAGTGAGAGATTGAGAGAGAGAGAGAGGAAGACATGGGGTGAGAGAAAAAGAGACAAATAGGAGACTAGAAAAGAGAGAAAAAGAGAGAGAAGTAAGTGAGGTAGGTAGAGAGAATGGGATAGAGCGAGAGAGAGAGAGAGAGTGAGAGAGAGAAACAAAGAGAGAGACAGAAAGGGACACCGAGACATAGAGTTGGTGAAAGAGACAGTTTGAGTGAGAGAGGCAGGGATAGATTGAGAGTGCATGTATGAAAGAAAGTGCGTGTGAGAGACACAGAGCTAAAGAGCGAGGGAGAGACAGAGAGAGAGGCAGAGAAACAGAGAGAGGCAGGCAGAAATATATAGACAGTGAGAGAGAGAGAGAGAGACAGAGAGAGAGATAGAGGGAGAAAGAGAGAAGAACAGAGAGAGAGAGAGAGAGAGATGGAGCAATACAGAAATTGGGAGAAACAGAGAGGGAGAGTGACAGAGAACATGTGTGAGAGAGAGAAAGAGACAGTGTGTATGTGTGTGAGAGAGAGAGAGAGAGAGTCAGAGATGAGGCAGAGAGGGAGAGATAGGGAGAGAAATATATGCAGAGAGAGACAGTTAGTGAGAGGAAGAGAGAGAGAGAGAGAGAAAGAGAGTGAGAAACAGAGACAGAGAATGTGAGAAACAGAGAGAGAGATAATGAGTAAGAGTGACAGGGAGAGAGAAATCGGTATTTAGTGAAAATGAAAGGGAGAGAGGCCAAGATAGTGATAGGGAGTCAGAGGGACACACAAGCAGAAAGCGGGAGACAGAGAGAGCGAGGCAAAGAGAGAGAGATATAGTGTTAGAGATAGTATAGAGAAAGAGAGGGAAACAGAAGTAGTGTCAGAGGGAGAGGGTGAAGAGACATGGAGAGACATGGAGAGAGAAAGTGACAGAGCGAGGGAGAGCAAAACAGAGTGAGACAGAGAGACATTCAGGAAGAGACTGAGAGACACATAGAGAGAGAGAGAGAGAGCGATAGAGAGACAGAGAATGAAAGATAGAGAGAGAGCGACAGAGAGAGATGTTGACAAATGAGAGAGGATGACAGATAGAGGTAGAGATCGAGACAGACAGAGAGTGTGATACAGACAGAGATTGAGAGAGCAAGATTAGAGAGAGAAGGAAAGACAGATATTGATAGACAAACAGACAGATACGGGCAGGCAGACAGGGTGAGACACAGAGAGACAGACAGACTGGGAGAGAGAGAAATACACAGGGACAGAGAGAGAGTGAGACACAAGAGAGAGTAAAATAGATAGAAATAGACAGGGAGAGGCACCGAAACAGTGAGTGAGAGAAAGAGAGAGAGAGAGAGAGAGAGACGGAGTGTGAGAGAAACAGAGAGGGAGAGAAAGGGAGAGAGAGAAAATGACAGACAGACAGTCAGGCATAGTGAGACGGAGAGTGAGAGTAAAAGGCAGGGAGTGAGACAGAAAAAGAGATTGTTAGCGATAAAGTGTGAGGAAAAGATTTAAAGAGAGAGCAAGAGAGACAGAGAAAGTCAGCGAGATAGAGGGAGAGAGAGAGGGAGAGAGGTAGAGATGGAGAGTTGCAGAGAAAAAGAGTGACAGAGAGAGAGAGGAGAGAAAGATGGAGGATTGAGGGAGAGTCAGTGAGGGAGAGACTGAGAGTAACGTTGAAAGACAGTGTGAGACTGAGAGAGAAAGGGAGAGAATGAGACAGAGAAGCACAGGGAGAGTTTGTGCTTGAGAAAGAGAGAGATATAGATAGACAGAGTGAGAGAGAGAGAGAGAGAGAGGCAGTGAGTGTGTGACAGATAGAGAGAGAGTGTGTGTGTCAGAGACAGAGAATGTGAAAGAGAGAAACACACACACACACACAGAGATAAGTCGGTATTGAGTGACAATGAAAAAGAGCGAGGCAGAGTTAGTGATATGGAGACAGAGGGAGTCAGGAGAGGGAGACCTATAGAGGAACAGAGAGATGGAGACAGAGCAAGGCAGAGAGACAGAGAGAGAGAGAAAACGAGAGAGAGAGACATAGACAGACAGGGAGAGACAGAGAGAGAGAGACTCAAGAGAGAGTAAAAGAGAGAGACAAAAGAGACAGAGTGAAAGAGTCATAGAAAGAGAGAACGAGAAAGTGAGGGAGAGAGAGAGGCAGAGAGAGAGATAGAGAGAGGGTGAGAGAAACAGAGAGAGAGAGAGAGAGACTGAAAGAGTCAGAAAAAGAGAGAAGAGAGAGAGAGAGAGAGACCGAGACATAGAGTTGGTGAAAGAGACAGTGTGAGTGAGAGAGACAGGGATAGATTGAGAGTGTGGGTGAGAGAGAGTGCGTGTGAGAGAGACAGAGCTAAAGAGTGAGGGAGAGAGAGAGCGAGAGAGAGGCAGAGAAACAGAGAGAGGCAGGCAGAAATATATAGATACTGAGAGAGAGAGACTGAAAGAGTCATTGAAAGAGAAAGTGAGGGAGAGAGAGAGATAGAGAGAGAGGGTGGGAGAAACAAAGAGAGAGAGAGAGACTGAAAGAGTCAGAAAAAGAGAGAAAGAGAGAGAGAGAGAGAGAGAGAGACGGAGGGAGAATGAGACAGAGTGAGATACTGAGAGACACGTTGAGAGACAGAGAGAAACAGTAGGAGAGGGAATGCTACAGAGGACCAGAGAGAGAGAGAGAGAGATTGAGATAGAGAGAGAGAGACAGGGTGAGTGAGAGAAACAGAGAGAGGGGGGAGAGAGTGGGAGACAGACAGAGAGAAAAAGAAACACAGAAAATGAGTGAAAAAGGCAGAGGGTGAAACAGAAAAAGAGATTGATAGCGAGAGAGCTGGAGGGATGGACTGAAAGAAAGAGGGAGAGGGTGAGAGAGGCAGAGAAGGTCAGAGAGTTAGATGAAGAGAAGGACAGTGAGAGGGATATAAGGAGTGAGATTTAGAGAAAGAGTGCGAGAGAGAGAGAGGCAGAGAGAGAGAGAGAGATGGAGGGAGGGAGTGAGAGAGAGACAGGGAGCGAGATACTGAGAGACACGTTGAAAGAGAGTGAGATACAGAGAGAGAGTAGGAGAGAGAGTGCTACAGAGGACCAGACAGAGAGATTGAGATGGAGAGAGAGAGAGAGAAAGAGAGATAGATGGATAGACAAGTAGATAGAGAGAGTGAGAGAGAGAGAGATAGAGAGAGACATAGAGTGTGAGAAATAAACGGGAGCGGAAGGGACAGAGTGAAAGAAACAGAAAGTGTGATAGAGAAAGAGAAAGTCATTGAGATAGAATCAGAGAGAGAGGGAGGGAGAGAGACAGAGAAAAAGAGTGATAGAGAGGGAGAGAGATAGAGAGATATAAGGAGAGAGAGTAAGAGATGGTATGGAGAAAGAGTAAGAGGGAGAGAGAGGGAGGGAATGACAGAGAGAGGAGACAGGCAGAGAGAAATGACAGAGAGAGAGGAGACAGAGACAGAGAGAGAGAGATAAAGAGGGAGAGAGTAAGAGATGGTACGAAGAGGGAGAGAGGGGGGAATGACAGAGAGAGGTGACAGAGGCAGAGAGAGAGAGACAGGAAGAGAAAGAGACAGAGAGAGAGAGAGAGTGAGAGGGAGAATGATACCGAGAGAGCGGGAGGGACAGACTGAAAGAGAAGGGACAGAATGAGAGAGACATAGAAAGTCAGTGAGATAAAGGCAGAGAGAGGGAGAAAGAGAGAGACGGAGAAAAATAATGACAGAGAGAGGGTGAGAGAAAGAGGAATGTATGGAGGGAGAGGCAGAGATGGAGAGATTGAAAGACACGTTGAAAGAGAGTGAGAGACAGAGGGTGACAGAAAGTGAGAGAGTGAGATATAGAAACTCAGGGAGAGATTGAGATTGAAAGAGAAAGATAGATAGACGGAGAGAGAGAGAGACAGAGAGTGAGAGATTGTGTCTGTCAGAGACAGAGATAGAGACAGAAAATGAGAATGAGCGAAACAGAGAGAGGGAGAAATCCGTATTGAATGAAAATGAAAGAGAGCGATACAAAGTTAGTGATAGGGTGACAGAGAGAGGCAGAAGTAAAGAGGAGGAGACCGAGAGGGGAATAGAGAGATGGAGACATAGAGAGCGAGGGAGAGAGAGAGAGAGAGAGAGAGACGTAGAGTGAGAGAAATAATGAAATAAACACAGAGTGAGACAGAGAGAGACTGACAGTGAGAGAGCGGAAGGGACACTGTGAAAGAGACAGGAAGAGTGTGAGAGGGAAAGAAAAAGTCATTGAGATAGAGTCAGAGAGAGAGAGAGAAAGAGGGAGAGAGTGAGAGGAATAGAGAGAGAGAGAAAGAGAGAAGGCCAGAGGGAGACAGGGATGGAGATGCTGAGAGACACGTTGAAAGAGAGTGAGAGAGAGAGAGGGACAGAAAGAGAGAGAGTGAGACATAATGATATTGAGATTGAGAGAGAGAGATAGATAGATTGATAGATAGAGATAGTGAGAGAGAGAGCATGAGAGAGAGAGACAGAGAGAGAGAGAGAGACAGAAAGAGAGAGACAGAGAGACAGAGAGATAGACAGAGTGTGCGAGAATAAAAGAGAGAGGGAAATTTTGTGTAAGAGACTGAGAGAGAAAGAGAGACAGAGAATTAGAATGCGTAACAGAGAGAGAGGATTCCAAATGGAAAGAGAATGAAAGAGAGATGCAGAGTTAGTGATAGATGGAGATAGAAGCAAAGAGAGGGAGGCAGGGAGAGGAATAGAGAGATGGAGACATAGAGAGCGAGGCAGAGAGAGAGAGAAAGAGAATGATAAAGAGAGAAAAAGATGATACAGAGAGAGAGTGAGAGGGAGAGAGGGAGGGAATGACAGAGAGAGAGGAGACGGAGGCAGAGAGAGACAGCGAAAGATACAGAGAGAAAGAGAGTGAGAGAAAGAGACAGAAAGAGAGAGATGGTGAGTGAGAGATAGAGGCAGAGAGTGAGACAGAGAGAACGATAGCGAGAGAGCGGGAGGGACAGACTGAAAGAGAGAGGGACAGAGTGAAAGAGACAGAGAAAGTCAGTGAGATAGAGGCAGAAAGAGAGAGAAAGGAGAGAGACGGAGAAAACAAGTGAAGAGAGACAGAGAAAGAGAGAGAGAGGGTGAGAGAAAGAGGGAGGGACAGAGGGAGAGACAGAGATGGAGAGACTGAAAGACACGTTGAAAGAGTGAGAGACAGAGGGTGACAGAAAGTGAGAGAGTGGGACAGACAAACTCTGGGAAAGATGGAGATTGAAAGAGGGATTGATAGATAGATGGAGAGAGAGAGACAGTGTGAGAAAAATAGAGAGAGAGAGAGTTTGTGTCAGAGAGAGACATAGAGACAGAAAATGGGAATGAGCGCAACAGAGAGAAAGAAAAATCGGTATTGAATGAAAATTAAAGAGAGAGATGTAGAGTTAGTGATAGGGAGACAGAGGGAGGCAGAAGAAAAGAGTGGGAGACCAAGAAAGGAATAGAGAGACTGAGACATAGAGAACGAGGGAGAGAGAGTGAGTGAGAGAGAGAGAGAGAGTGAGAAGGATACAGACAGAGAAAAAGAGTGACAGTGAGAGCGCAAGTCAGAGAGGGATAGAGAACGAGAGAGAAAGAGGCTGGGGCGGAGGAAGAGACTGAGATGGAGAGACCGAGACACACGTTGAAGGAGAGTGTGAAACAGAGAGAGACAAAAATAGAGAGAGTGAGACAGCGAATCACAGAGATAGATGGCGATTGAGTGAGACAGAGTTAGTGATAGGGAGACAGAAGCAAAGAGAGGGAGACCAAGAGAGGAATAGAGAGACAGAGACATTGGGAGCGAGGCAGAGCGAGCGAGAGAGAGAGAGAGAATGAGAGAGAAAGAGATAATACAGAGAAAGACTGAGAGGGAGAGATTGAGGGATTGACAGAGAGAGAGGAGGGAGAGATAGAGAGAGAAACAGAGAGAAAGAGACAGAGACAGAGTGATAGAGGGAGGGAAACAGAGAGAGAGAGCGAGAGAAAGAAAGAGAGAGAAAGAAGGAGAATGAAAGTAACTGAGAGAGAGACAGAGAGAGGTTGAGATGGAGAGAGAGGATGACAGATAGAGGGAGAGATAGGGACAGACATGGAGTGTGAGACAGAAAGAGAGATTGAGAGAAACAGAGTGAGTGAGAGAGAGAGATAGAGAATGAATAGCAGAGAGAGAGGAAGAGGTGCAAAGAGTGAATGTGAGAGACAGAGAGCATGGCAGAGCGACAGAGTGAGGTTGAAAGAAAGTAAGCGAGAGACTGAGCGAAACATATAAAGAGAGTGAGAGACAGAAGGAGAGAGAATGAGAGAGTGAGCTACAGAGAGAGACATAGCGAGATTGTTTGTGAGTTAGGGAGAGTGAGTGAGTGAGTGAGAGAGAGAGAGACAGAGAGAGTGAGATACAGAGAGAGAGAGAGTGAGAGAGACAGAGAGACAGAGATACATAGAATTTCACAGACAGAGCCATAGGATGGGACATTGAGAGAGGGACACAGAGTGATTCAGAGGAAGAATAGAGTGATTGACATGGAGAGGGTCAGAGACAGAGATTGAAAGAGTGAGATAGAGATCGAAGGGAAAGCTAAAGAGCGACTGAGAGAAACTTAGAAAGAGAATGAAAGACTGAATGAGACGTAAATAGAGTGATAGAGCGTGTGAAAAAGACTGTCAGAGTGAGATTGGCTCAGAGAGAGAGAGAGTGAGAAAGAAAGAGAGACGGAGAGAGACAGAGAGAAAGACACAGATTGTGAGCAGAGAGGGAGACACATAACAGAGCGTAGAAGAGAGAAAAAGGAGAGAGGTAGAGAATGGGAGAGAGAGAGAGAGCATGACACCCAGAGAGAGGTAGAGAGTGAGAGAGATAGAGAGACAGTGAAAGTGCGAGAGAGGCAGCGAGAGACTAAGAGTCACGAAGAAAGTGAGTGAGAGACAGATATAGAAAGAGAGTGAGAGAGCGAGCCAGAGAGAGAGAGAGACAGAGAGAGACAGATATAGTGAGACAAAAAGACAGAGAGAGACAGGCAGATAGGGTAAGACACAGAGAGATAGACAGAGAGTGAGAGAAAATGGCAGGGAGTGAGACAGAGAACGAGAGTGATAGCGACAGATTGGGAGGCAGAGGGTAAGAGAGACAGAGGGAAAGTCAGTGAGATCGAGGGAGAAAGGGAGAGATAAAGATAGAGAGAGAGAGACAGAGCGATGTTGACAGTGAAAGAGACAGAAAGAGACAGATTGAAAGAGTGAGATAGAGACAGAAGTAAAGTGAGACATAAATAATGAGGGAGAGAAGAAAAGACAGAGAGAGGGGGCAGAAAGAGAGACAGAGTGACACAGAGAGAGAGATAATGAGATAGAGAGAGGCTGAGAGAGACAGACTAAGAAAGATAGAGGGAGAGAGAGAGGCAGAGTGAAAGGGAGAGAGCTAGACAGAGTCATAGAATGAGACAGAGAAAGAGGGAGAGAGAGAGACAGACAGACGGAGAGAGTGTATGAAACAGTCAGAAAGATAGAGAGTGAGTGAGAGCTCAAAGAAAACGAGAGAGAGAGCAGCAGAGAGAGAGAGGGGAGGTGCAGAGAGACAGTGAGCGAGGCAGAGAGACAGAGTGAGTGTGAGAGAAAGTTAAGGAGAGACTGAGAGAAACTTTCAAAGAGAGTGAGAGACACAGAGAGATGGAAAGAGAGAGAGAGAGTGAGCGAGCGAGCCACAAAGAGTGGGAGACTGTGATTGGCTCAGAGAGAGAGATAGAGAGAGAGAAAGACACAGATATGGTGACAGGGAAATACACACGCACAAGATGGCATAGAAAGAGAAAAAGAGAGAAAGAGAGATTGAGAGAGTGAGAGCGCGACACACAGAGAGAGTGAGAGAGACAAAGAGACCGTGAGTGTGAGAGAGAGTGAGCAAAAGACTGAGAGTCACTTATAATGACAGAGGGGCAGAAACCGAGAGACACACAGACATGGTAAGACACAGGGAGAGAGAAACAAGGAGAGATGGAAAAAGATAAAGCGGGGCAGAGAGAGAGAGGAAGAGAGAGAGAGAGTAAGAGATAGAATGGAGAAAGAGTGAGAGGGGGAGGGAGTGACAGAGAGAGAGGAAGGAGAGAGAAACAGAGTTAAAATGACAAATAGATAATGAGCGCCATAGAGTGCGAATGAGAGAAAATGAGGGAGAGACTGAGAGACAGGAAGAGAGACACAGAGAGAGAGAGAGAGAGAGATGGAGAATGAAAGAAACAGTGAGAGAGATAGATAGAGAGATTGAGAGAGATGAAGGTTGACAGATGGAGGAAGACAGACAGACTGACAGAGAGTGTGAGACAGCGAGAGAGATTGAGAGAGAGAGACAAGAGAGTGAATGTGCAACAGAGGGAGAGAGGGGGTGCAGAGAGACAGTAGGATAGATGGAGAGGAAGGGAGTGAGTAAGAGTGACAGAGTTATAGTTCGAGAAATGTGGGGAGAGACTGATCAAAACTCAGAAGGAGAGTAGGAAACAGAGAGATAGAGAGGGAGAATAGAGTAAGAGACAGAGAGAGAGAGAGAGAGGGTGAGAGACAGAAGAAGACAAAAATTGAAAGATTGAGATAGAAATTGATGTAAAATAAAAGATAAGTAGTTAGGGAGATAAGAAAGACAGAGAGGGGCAGAGAGAGAAAAAGAGACAGAGATAGAAATAGAATGACAGAGAGAGGCTGAGAGAGACAGAGTGAGGTAGAGAGAGAGAGTGTGGGAGAGAGAGACAGAGTGAAAGGGAGATAGTGAGAAAGAGTCATAGAGTGATACAGAAAGGAAGAGGGAGAGAGATTGATTTGGGGAGAGAGAGGTGTATGGTGAGTTAGAGGAGAGAAACAGAAATTGCGAGAAAAAGAGAGAGAGACAGACAGAGTGTGTAAGCCAGACTGAGAGATTGAGAGTGAGAGAGAGAAGAGAATGAGAGAGAGACCAACAGAGAGAGAGAGAGAGGGAGGTGCAGAGAGTGAGAGAGACAGAGAGACAGTGAGCAAGGCAGAGAGACAGAGTAATTGTGAGAGAAAGTTAGGGAGATACTCAGAGAAACTTAGAAAGAGAGCAAGAGACAGAGAGAGATGGAGAGAGAGAGAGAGAGTGAGCGAGCCACAAGGAGTGACAGTGTAAGACTGGAACAAATAGAGAATAGAGAGAGAGAAACACACACGAGCGTGTAGAAGAGAGAAAGAGAGAGAGAGAGAGTGAGAGATAGCACAACACAGATGGAGAGACTAAGAGCGACCAAGCGGCAGTGAGAGTGAGAGAGAGTGAGCGAAAGATTGAGAGTCATGTAGAGAGTGAGAGACAGAAATAGAGAGTGAGTGAGAGAGCGAGACACACACACACATACAGAGACAGGGAGAGACAGATATAGAGACAGTGAGACAGGCAGACAGAGACAGAGAGAGACACACACAGAGAGTAAAAGAGAGAAAGAAAGAGAGAGAGTGAGACCGAAAGAGTGTTAGAGACAGAGAGAGAGAGAGAGATGAAGAGTGAGAGAAACAGAGAGAGAGAGCGAGAGAAATTGAGACAGGGAGGGAGGGAGACAGACAGACAGAGACCAACAGGGAGTGAGAGAAAAAGGCAGAAAGCGAGACTAGGAAAGAGATTGATAGCGAGAGAGCGGGAGAGACAGACTGTAAGAGATCCAGAGAAAGTCAGTGAGATAGAGGGAGAGACTGTTAGAGAGAGGGAGAGAAGGAGAGAAACAGAGAATAGGTGTGGCAGAGAGAGAGGGGGGAGAGAGAGAGAGAGAAAGAAGGAGGGAGGGAGAGACAGAGGGAGTGACTGAGAGACACGTTGAAAGAGAGTGAGAGACAACGAGATACACAGAGACTGAGAGAGGATGAGAGAGACAGAGTGAGAGAGGTAGAGAGAGAGATGGAGTGAGGTACAGACAGAGAAAGAGTGAGAGGGAGAGAGCGAGAAAGAAAAATAGTGTTAGACAGAGAGCACGAGGGAGTCAGATTGATATAGGGGAAGAGATAGAGACCGACAGTGAGTTAGATAGAGATAAAGAGAGTTCACAAGAAAGAGACAGACCGAAAGTTTGAGAGTGAGTGAGAATGAGAAGAGATTGAGAGAGAGAGAGCAACAGAGAGAGAGAGAGAGAGGTAGGTGCAGAGATAGAGTGAGGGACAGAGAGGCAGAGAGCAAGGCAGAGAGACAGAGTGAGTGTGCCAGAAAGTTATGGAGAGACTGAGAGAAACTTAGAAAGAGAGTGAGAGACAGAAAGAGATGGAACGAGAGAGGATGAGAGAGCGAACCATAAAGAGTGACAGAGCAAGAATGTCTCTAAGATAGGTAGATAGATAGATAGAGAGAGAGAGAGAAAAGTGAAAATAGAGAGAGAGAGGTGGAGAGCAAAGCACAGATAGTGAAACAGAGAGAGGCACACACAAGAGTGTGTAGAAGAGGGAAAAAAGTGAGAGAGAGAATGAGAGAGAGAGATACACAGTGAGAGGGTGCGAGAGAGAGAGAGAGAGACGGAGAGTGAGAGAAAAAATCAGAAAGTGAGGCAGAGAAAGACATTGATATCGAGAGAGCGGGAGAGGAGGCTGAAAGTGAAAGGGAGAGAGTAAGAGAGACAGAATGACCGTGTGATAGAGGAAGAGAGAGGGGGGAGATAAGGAGAGGGACAGAAAATGAGTGACAGAGAGAGAGAAAAAGTGAGAAAGAGAAAGAGGGATAGACGGAGAGACAGTGAGGGAGAGACTGAGAGACAGTATGAAAAAGAGTGAGGGGCAAAGAGAGAGAGAGAAAGAGAGTGAGACAGATAACCTGAGAGAGAGATTGTGATTGAGAAAGGGAGAGAGAGAGAGATAGATAGACAGACAGACGGACAGAGAGACAGAGACAGAGAGAGAGAGAGAGACAGAGAGTGAGCGAGATACAGAGAAAGAGTGAGAGAGACAGAGATACATAGAGTGAGACAGAGAGGCAAATAGGATGCTACATAGAGAGATGGGTGCAGAGAGATACAGAGGGATAATAGAGTGAGAGACAGCAAGAGACAGAGGGTGAGACACAGACAGAGACAGAAATTGAAAGATTGAGTTAGAGATCGATGTAAAATGAAAGATAAAGAGTTAGGGAGAGAAGATAATACAGAGACAGGGCAGAGAGAGAGAAAAAGAGACACAGAGAGAGAAACAGAGTGACAGAGAGAGGCTGAGAGAGATAGAGTGAGTGAGGTAGAGGGAGAGAGAGTGAGGGAGAGAGAGACAGAGTGAAAGGGAGAGAGCGAGAAAGAATCATAGAGTGAGACAGAGAGGGAAAGGGAGAGAGATTGATATGGGGGAAGAGAGAGATATACGGTTAGTTAATGGGAGAGAAAGAAAGTTTGTGAGAAAGAGAGAGGGAGACAGAGAGACAGACAGAGTGTATGAGACAGACTGAGAGGTTGTGAGTGAGTGAGAGAAAGAAGAGAATGAGAAAGAAACCAACAGAGGGAGAGGGAGGTGCAGAGAGTGAGAGAGATAGAGAGACAGCGAGCGAGGCAGAGAGACAGAGTGAGTGTGAGAGAAAGTTAGGGAGATACTGAGAGAATCTTAGAAAGAGAGCAAGAGACAGAGGGAGATGGAGAGAGAGAGAATGAGTGAGCGAGCCACAAGGAGTGAAAGTGTGAGATTGGAACAAATAGAGAGAGAATAGAAAGAGGGAGGGAAAGAGAGAGAGAGTGTGAGAGAGTGACAGAAAAAGACAGAGAGGCAGAGAGAAAGACACAAATGTGAGACAGAGAGAGAGAAACACACAATAGCATGTAGGAGAGAGAAAAAGTAACAGAGAGAGAGTGCGAGACAGAGAGAGTGAGAGAGACCGAGAGGCAATGGGAGTGAGAGAGAGTGAGCAAAAAATTGAGAGTCACGTAGAAGGAGAGGGAGAGACAGAAATAGAGGGAGAGTGACAGAGCAAGACACAGAGAAACAGAGAGAGAGAAAGAGAGAGAGGGAGACAGGGAGAGAAAGAGAGAGAAAAAGATATAGAGACACAGAGAGACTGACAGGCAGAGACAGAGAGAGACACACACAAGAGACCGTAAAAGAGAGCAAGAGAGAGAGAGGGAGAGAGAAACAGAGAGGGAGAGAGAGTGGAAGAGCGAGAGGAAGAAGTGAGCAAGATACAGAAAATGAATGAGAGAGACAGAGATACATAGGGTGAGACAGAGAGGCAAAGAGGATGCTACATAGAGAGAGGGATGCAGAGAGATACAGAGGGAGAAGAGAGTGAGGGACAGAGAGTGATAAAGGGTGAGAGACAGAAAGAGACAGAAATTGAAAGATTGAGATCGAGATTGATGTAAAATGAAAGATAAAGAGTTAGGGGAGAAGAAAAAACAGACCATGAGGGGCAGAGAGAGTAGAGGCACAGAGAGAGAAATAGAGTGACAGAGAAAGGCTGAGAGAGACATAGTGAGTGAGGTAGAGAGAGACAGAGTGAAAGGGAGAGAGCAAGAAAGAGTCATAGAGTGATACAAAGGGGGAGAGGGAGATAGATTGATATGGGGAGAAAGAGACATACGGTGAGTTAGAGGGAGAGAAAAAAAGTTTGTGAGAAAGAGAGAGGGAGACAGACAGAGTGTACGAGACAGACTGAGAGATTGTGAGTGAGTGAGAGAGAGAAGCGAATGAGTGAGAAACCAACAGAGAGAGAGAGGGAGGTGCAGAGAGTGGGAGAGATAGAGAGAGAGTGGGTGAGGCAGAGAGACAGAGTGAGTGTGAGAGAAAGTTAGGGAGATACTGAGAGAATCTTAGAAAGAGAGCAAGAGACAGAGATGGGTGGAGAGAGAGTGAGCGAGCAAGCCACGGAGTGACTGTGTGAGATTGCGACAAATAGAGAGAGAAGAGCGAAAGAGGGAAAGAGACCGAGAGAGAGAGGGGGAAAGAGAGACAGAGAGAGAGAGAGAGAGAGAGAGAGAGAAAGAGAGAGAAAGAGAGAGAGAGAAGGAGAGAGAGAAGGAGAGAGAGAGGCAGAGGGAAAGACACAAATGTGAGACAGAGAGAGAAACACACAAGAGCATGTAGGAGAGAGAAAAAGTGAGGGAGTGTGAGAGAGAATGCGAGACAGAGAGAGAGTGAGAGAGACCAAGAGTCAGTGAGAGTGAGAGAGAGTGAGTGAAAGTTTGAGAGTCACGTAAAAGGAGAGGGAGAGATAGAAATAGAGTGAGAGTGACAGAGCAAGACACAGAGAGAGGAGAGAGAGAGGGAGACAGGGAGATACAGAGAGAGAGACAAATATAGAGAAACAGAGAGACAGACAGAGAGACGGAGAGAAACATACACAAGAGAGAGTAAAAGAGAGAGAGAGAGAGAGAGAGACTGAAAGAGTGTGAGAGAGAAAGCAACCGAGAGTGAGAGAAACAGAAAGAGAGAGAGACAGAGAGTGAGCAAGACACCGAGAAAGAGTGAGAGAGACAGAAATACATAGAGTGAGACAGAGAGGAAAATGGAATGCTACATAGAGAGGGATGCAGAGAGATGCAGAGGGAGAATAGAGTGAGGGACATAGAGAGATAGAGGGTGAGAGACACAAAGAGACAAAAATTGAAAGATTGAGATAGAGATTGATGTAAAATGAAGGATAAAGAGTTAGGGAGAGAAGATGATACAGACAGAGAGGGGCAGAGAGAAAGAGAGAGAGAGAGAAAAAGAGACACAGAGAGAGAAATAGCGTGACAGAGAGAGGCTGAGAGAGACAGAGTGAGGTTTAGGCAGAGAGAGCATGAGGGAGAGAGAGACAGAGTGAAAGGGAGATAGCAAGAAAGAGTCATAGAGTGATACAGAGAGGGAGAGATATTGATGTGGGGAAAGAGAGAGACATATGGTGAGTTAGAGGGAGAGAAAGAAAGTTTGCAAGAAAGAGAGAGGGAGACTGACAGACAGAGTGTACGAGACAGACTGAGAGATTGTGAGTGAGTGAGAGAGAGAGAGAAGAGAATGAGAGAAAAACCAACAGAGAGAGAGAGGGATGTGCAGAGAATGAGAGAGACAGAGAGAGAGTGAGCGAGGCAGAGAAACAGACTGAGTGTGAGAGAAAGTTAGGGAGACACTGAGAGAATCTTAGAAAGAGAGCAAGAGACAGAGAGAGATGGAGAGAGAGAGTGAGTGAGCGAGCCACATGGTGTGACAGTGTGAGGTTGGAACAAATAGAGAGATTAGAAAGAGAGAGGGAAAGAGAGAGAGAGAGAGGCAGAGAGAAAGACACAAACGTGAGACACAGAGTGATAGAAACACACAAGAGTGTGTAGGAGAGAGAAAAAAGTGAGAGAGAGAATAAGAAGGAGAGCACCTGACACAGAGAGAGTGAGGGAGACCGAGAGACAGTGAGAGTGAGGGAGAGTGAGCGAAAAGATTTAGAGTCACGTAGAAGGAGATTGAGAGCCAGAAATAGAGGGAGAGTGACAGAGCAAGAAACAGAGCGAGAGAGAGAAGGAGAGTGAGAGAGAGGGAGACAGGTACAGGCAGAGAGAGAGAGAGACAGATATAGAGACACAGAGAGACAGACAGGCAGAGACAGAGAGAGAGACAAGAGAGGTTAAAAGAGAGAGAAAAAGAGAGCGAGATCCCGAGAGTGTGTGAGAAAGAGACGGAAAGTGAGAGAAACAGAGAGAGAGGGAGGGAGACAGAGAGCGACAGAGAGTGAGAGATAAATGCAGTGAGTGAGGATGGGAAAGAGATTGATAGCGGGAGAGACAAACTGAAAGAGAGAGTAAGAGAGGCAGAGAAAGTCAGTGAGATAGAGGGAGAGAGGGGTGAGAGAAGGAGAGAAAGAGAGAATAGGTGTGGCAGAGAGAGAGAGAGAGAGAGGGGAGAGAGAGAGAGAAAGAATGAGGGAGGGAGAGACGTGGGAGAGACAGAGACACGTTGAAAGAGAGTGAGGAACAGTGAGATACACAGAGAGAGGATGAGGGAGACAGAGTGAGAGAGAGAGTGTGAGGTACAGAGAGAGACAGAGTGAGAGGGAGAGAGCGAGGAAGAATCATAGAATGAGACCGAGAATGTGAGGGAGTGAGATTGATATCGGGGAAGAGAGAGAGACCGGCAGTGAGTTAGAGAGAGATACAGAGAGTTTGCGAGAAAGAGACAGACAGAGCATTAGTGTGTGACAGACAACAAGTTTGAGAGTGCGTGAGAGAGAAGAGATTGAGAGGGAGAAAGAGCAACAGAGAGAGAGAGATAGAGGTAGATGCAGAGAGAGAGTGGGAGAGAGAGAGGCAGTGAACGAGACAGTCAGACAGAGTGAGTGTGAGAGAAAGTTAGGGAGAGACTGAGAGGAACTTAGAAAGAGAGAGAGACAGAGAGAGGTGGAAAGAGAGAGAGTGAAAGAGCGAGCCACAAGAAGTGACAGAGTGAGAATGGCTCAAAGATAGATAGGGAGAGAGAGAGAGAGACAGATATTGATACTGAGACACAGGCAAACAAAGAGTGTGTAGAAGAGGAAAAAAGAGAGAGAGAATGAGAGAGAGAGATACACAGAAAGAGAGAGAGACGGAGAGTGAGATAAAAAGGCAAAAAGTGAGGCAGAGAAAGATATTGATATCTAGAGAGCGGGAGAGGAAGACTGAAATTGAGAGGGAGAGAGAGAGACAGGGAACGTCAGTGAGATATAGGGATGGTGGGGGGGGGGAGAAGGAGCGAGACAGAAAACGAGTGACAGAGACAGAGAGAGAGAGAGCGAGTGAGAAAGAGGGAGGGAAGGACGGAGAGACAGTGAGGGCGAGACTGCGAGACAGGTGGAAAAAGGGTGAGAGACAGAGAAAGAGAGAAAGAGAGAGAATGAGACTGATAACCTCAGAGAGAGATTATGATTCAGAAAGGGAGAGATAGATAGATAGGTGGATGGAGAGAGAGAGAGAGAGAGGCAGCGAGAAACACAGGGAGAGATACAAAGAGAGAGAGACAAGAAAGATTAAAAAAGAGAGATAGGGAGAGAGTGACGGATGAGACTGTTTAATGTATGAATGTTAGTACGACTGAGAAGGATGAACTCGAGTTCGTTTTGGAATGGGGAAGTGAAGGAACCATATTCCTTCACCTCGGCAGGAAGCATAGAAAGCAGATCAGCAAAAGGAAACCACAAGGTCGTCTGCCGAGCGACCCACCCTTGCGCTCCGATTAAAGATAAAACTGACAAAGCTACAGCTCTCATTTTGGGTCTGTTTCTGTAACAACTAAGCTAATGCAGAAATATCTCGGTCGATTTGCGCTGGTCACAGCGGCAGGGGACCTGAACTGTTCTCTACCTACTCTTTCTAACTTAAAAGAAAGGGATTGATCGAATTTTCAAGAGCTGTTTGTGCTGAGGAGAGAGAGAGAGAAAAAAAGGGGGAACCCCTAGGGAGTTGATGAGATGTGACAGGCAGGAAAAGAGAAAATGTGAGCGTCAGTCAGTTTGCTTGACCCTTTTGGTGGATCCTCCAAAATCCCTTCATTCCCCCCACTGCTACTTGAGGCTTCGTGTAGAGTTAAGTTCAATATTATTGGAATTTCAAAACATACCTTGACATAACTGTTTGTTAGTGTCCAAAGAAGGATTTGCATGTGAGCTTTAAAGTGTATTCGTCCCTAAATTGTCTTGTGTGTGTCGGTGGCACTTTATAGTCTTAAGCCTCATATTAGATTAAAGGAAATGTAAATTCAAAAATTGCAAAAATTTGAATATAAGGTTTGAGTTGCGATTTCTGACAAAAATTGTAATTTGAACGTATTGTAAAGATATAACAGTGTCTACCTTTGATATGAACAAATCCTTGCATTACTCCCTTGTGTAATACTAGGGAATAATATTCATCAGCAGCATCCAAGCTGACTGGGATTGATACATGCGAGTTGATGTTCTCAAATTCTGAAGGGAAAAAATAATACCTTAAATTCATAACGATTCTAGGAAAACCAAAAGAAATAAAGACACGCTTTATGTATATTCAAAGGATAAAATGAGATTGAATTTGAGGCAATCTTGAGATGTAAATTGCAGTTTAATTTAACAGGTTACTTTGAATACAAATGTTATGCCAAGATAAAGAAGATGAAGATAAATATATGGGACTTCTAATCTAGATAAAATCATTACACCTGAAAAAGAGGTCGTTTTAATTTCAATAGTGTAAATTACAGCTCTTTCAAAGTTTAATATTTTTAGTTTTCGTTCTTGATAAGGTTCACAAAAGGTATTTTTTTTATTTTAAAAGCCTTTTGCCAACATTTGCCACTGATTCAAATGCTGCAAACATTTTTATCTATAAGTATGTTCGCTAAATGTGAATTTAAGCTCAAGACCATGGCAACGTTTGACAGAAATCCAATTTTTCGCCGATTTTATGAATCTGGGATAATGATAAAAAAATGTCAGACATAATTTAGTGGGGTGATGAGACAATAAGATGTTGTTGGAGAGTAAGATAAGGAAGCTAAGCTTGTCAAAGCTTGATTCCTGTTTTAAAACTGTCTTTTCTTCTCCGCCGATGCTGCCAGACCTGCTGAGTTTTTCCAGGTAATTCTGTTTTTGTATGAGATTACTTGACTGCGCTGTAAAGTCTCCCCACACAAACCTGAACAAGATAAGTTGAATAGCTATTGCATTTGTAAAATGGTATGAGGAAAGGATTAAGAGTAGTAGGAAGAGTTATGGAAATAAGACATAATTCACAAGCTGCTTAAAGGGAAAATAATTTGATAATCTGGCTATCAACTGAGATATTGGAACTGTACAGGGGGAGATAAACAAAGATCTAGAGACAGAGATCCCCGTTGATTTTGAATAGTTAATATTGCCTAAAGAATAAGGAGACATTTTAAACAATCAATACAATGGATAAACTGACCTCAAGAGAATCTTAGTATGATTGTAGACAGGAAAATAAAAATCTTAGAGGTAGAAATATTCGGAATCTGTAGTTGAGGCAATTGAAGGGTAAGGGGAAATAATACTTAGCAATTTAGCACAAGGTAGATACAGGTAAATGGAAGGTTGGGAAAAGGCATATACAAGTATCACTGAATATATTAATGTACTCGCAAGTTACAAAGAGTAAGACCACAGGACTAACACCCTGATGAGAGGCAGATTTAGGCTTGCTCCCAGAGAGAACTGACACTGGAAGTGAAGATACTGAGCCATTGAAAGACAGGATAAGAAGCTGCAATTTGGAGTTGTGTAGACAGATTAAGGAATTGAGGTCTGACATAAAACAGCAGCAAGAGATAGTAAACTAGAAGGAATGGGGCACCTACCCAGATGGATTTGAAAAAAGGAAGGCATGCCACAGGTAGAGTCGTTAAATAAATGTGTAATCTTATGGAGTTTAAACAGAAATCCCATATTCCTTACCATCCCGAGTTCAGGATGGTCGAAAGGATGAATCAAACTTTAAAATCATCGAGTGTAAAAGCAATTCAGGAAAGAGGGAACAGCTGGGCGATCATATTGCCCAGCATTATGATGCGGCTTACGGCTACATCAAATAGGACTACCAGGTTCACCCCACTGAAATGATAAAAGGAAGGGCCATATAATTATTCAAGGCATAATATTAGGAGCAGGAGGTGCAGGGCCACTGACTGGAAGAATTAAGGACTACGTAAGGGAATTAAATGAGCAATTACATGGGTTAATAAAAGAAGTTACGGTCTGAAACGTGGCTATGGATATCGAACCAGGCAAGTCGCAAGAACGGCATTGGACCCCCAAGTGGGAAATAAGGTTATGGTCAATGGTCAGGACAATGTAGAACATACCCGCCCCCGACCAGTTTTTCAGCAACAAGCATTTGTATGTATCGAGAGATTAATCTGTCCAACCGGTGTACAGTCCTACCTCGCTATGTTATGGAACCGAGTCTTGTGGGACAAGATTGTCACAAAAAATGTAAATATGTAATACATAGGCATGATTGTTATGTTACACAATGTTTCACTTTTGAAGATGTGTGGATAACAAATGCCCATTCAAAGTCGAAATGTAGCAAGCACGACCACTCCTCCTTCCCCCGCCCACCCCCTCCACCCGATAGGATAGTCAGGCTAGGAAAGTGAAAACGTCTATTACATGATGTAAACATGGCCTCTCCGGAAATGATATTGAATATCTCAGGACTCTTTTTAGTATTACACACTGCATGTCACAGCCACCAGAATTCCATAAAATGGTCTAGAAGCCAGCTGAAGAGAGTGGTCAATGAGTTTATATATCGAAACGTTCGAAGAATTAGAGCGAAAGCAGAGGTTAAGTTAAAAAGAAGCATATTAGGAAAAATCCCATTGCTATTTGGGAGTGCCAATTGCATACTCATTTCTGGGTTGCTGCTGAGACCGCCTGAGGATTTCACTACAGTTCGCACGGGACAGGTATACGCTGACATCCGCAGAGCTACAAGGAGAATGTCTGCTACGGATTCTTCGGCAGAGTGCAGATGGGATAAGAGACACAGCCGAATTAGAAGCCACAGGGAGGACATGTGATATGTTAGCATGAGATCTAATTGATGTGGTGATATCTGACATTGAAGATATCCGGTTCGGGAAAATTCTTGAATACATGTTCGAGTCAGTCTACCATTTAAACCTCACACATTTAAACAAGGACTGGCAGGAATTGGTGGTTAAGCAAAATCAAGTATAGGAGAGGAATAGAGTCATACAATTCATCACGGTCTTTCTTCAAGAATATTATCCAAATGGGGCTTTTCTGAACAGCTATAGGTTTGGGTCCATAGCAGTAGATAAAGGGGAAATGATATTTTGCGTAGGGCTACATGTATATATACACGATGGAAAAGACATGATACTGATGAATGCTGGAAACTGTTGTTCAGAATCAAGAAATTATTGAAGGGTCATGAGGACTCGAAACGTCAACTGTGCTCCTCTTCGCCGATGCTGCCAGACCTGCTGAGTTTTTCCAGGCATTTTTGTTTTTGCTTTTGTTCAGAAATTACATTGCCTGCTCAAGCCAAATGCTGAAGTTATTTACAAAGACAAGCTGAGTTACACTCAATGCTTTACCGATTCAGAAAGCATTTAAGGACATTCAGGTATGCTCAACTCAATGGTGCTTCATGACCAACGAGGGTGAGTTCCTTTACAGGGGCTTACTTCGTACTACCAGCATAAACCCTGGAAAGGACTCTCCAGGCACAGACAACAACACACCAAATGTGCACATCAATTCCCCGACCTATGCATACTCCAGGGGAGGAGACAGGAGAAGGGAAGGTTAGGTTATACAACCAGGTGGTTTAGGATTCCTCTGGCAGTTTGCATGACTGGCCAACCAAAGGACCAGAAGAGGAATTCTCAACTTCAGCTGTGGCCGGTTTGGGATTTGCCAATTGCCATGAAGGGGGACTGTTAGTGTGAAGTTATAAATACTGAAAGAGAACACTGTAAGAATTTACTGAAGAACAGTTAAAATCTGCAGACAGCCATTGATGCGAAACATATTGACAGTTGAGTATAAGCAGTTGGGCATTGCACACAAAGAGGCTTTGAGTTTTTGTGTGCTTTAGACAGAAGTCAAGAGATGAGCTAATGCCCAGTAACAGGCAAGACAATTCAAGTGGTGGAATGATGCCACGAAGACTTGAAAGCTAGACTGGAGCTTAAATGTGACATTAAGTTAGATTAAGTGTACTCCTCTCTCGGTTAAAGGGGCAGTTGTTGTTTTTAGCTTAGATATAGGACGACATACAATAGACGAAGAAGGGGGATTTGATGAAGCAAAAAAAGCCTTGAGTTGTGAGAACCCAGATCTTTGCGTACGTGTTTTAATTTTGATTGGATAATATAGTTATATATACAACACTTAGAATAATTGGTGAACGAAATCCACTGTTTATGTAGTCAGTAGGATAATTTTAACACGGGACTTGTGTGTCGCTTACCGATTAGATGTATTCAAATGTACTCCAATGTATTCTGGAAAAAGTGCAAAAGTAATGAAAGGTAATCAGTCTGTGAGCTGGGTCTTCATTCTTAGGAATGATTGCGGCTGCCTTGCAAGTGCTTGATAATTACTGCTTTAAGGAAACCTGAGGCTCTGTGAGCGCTGTGTGATCAGGAATTGTAATTTCTCTTCTTCAAAAGGACTATGTGGTAGTTGTTCAATTGGAGGGGGTATCTTCTTTAAATACAAATGTGATGGAGGCAAAAGAATTGAGAGAATAACATGGACCCCATACAGGAAAAAAATCATGTGAGGTGCTGCATTCGAGGTAGCTGTGGGAGTCCTTGGGCTTGTAATCAATATATTGTGGAGAGTCTCTATCACCAGAAATGAAGACAGAAATGTCGGCAGAGCGGGAGGGAAGTGTGGACACGGTTCTGGTAAAGGTTTGATTGGAGTGGAAATTGGAAACAAGATGGATATTTTTTTCAGCTCCCGCCCAGAACATTAAGCAGCACCAATACAGCATTTGTATGCAACGGTATGCAAGGGGGCCTGAGTACATAATTATATGGTAACTTCTAGCAGGAATAGGCCTTTGTAACCTGCTCTGCAATTCAGTATGATTATTGATGTTCCTCTATGTCAACACAATATTCCAAATTTCTTCCCATAATCCTTGATGCTCCTAATACACACAAAAAAAAAATCCCAATCTCTTTCTTGGGGTTACTCAGTGACTCAGTCTCCACTGCCTTCCGTGGTAGAGAATTCCACAGGTTGAGCACCTTCTGAGTGATGAAATGTTTCCCCATGTCGGTACTAAATGACTTGCCTCATACCCTGAGATATTGGACCCTGGTTCTGGGCTCCCCAGCTAGGTGAAACATCCTCCCTGCATCTGTCCTGCCTTGCCCTGTAATAATTTAAACGTTTCAATCAGATCTCCTCTGTTTTTTTCGGAACTCGAGTGAATACAAGCCAAGTTGAACTCATCCCTCCTCATACGACCGTCTTTCCATTTCCCTTATCAGTCCAGTGAACATTAGTTGCATTCCCTCTATGCAACTGTGCCATTTCATAGGTAGCATGAATAAAACTGCACGCAATATTGTATGTGTGGCCTCACCAAGGCCGAGTATAACTGCAGGAAGACATCCCTAATCCTGAATTTAAATCCTGCAATGAAGGCGAAAATAACTTGTGTCTCCCTAAGTGCTTGCTGCACCTGCCTGTTTACTTTCTTTTACTTGTGAAAAAGGACACCCAGATCCCTTTGTATAGCGACATTTCCCAATACATCACAATTTAAATAATACTCTGCCCTTCTGTTTTTTTCTCACGCAGAAGCATATCAATACACATTTATCCACGTTCTACTTCATGTACCATGGGTTTTCCCCCATACACAGTGTGTCTAAAATGCCCTGGAGCCACCTTGCATCCTCCTCAAAACTCACAACCACGCCCAGTTTAGTGCCCTTAACAAATTTGGAAATATTGCATTTGGTGGCCTCTTCTGAGTCATTCATATATATCGTGCATAGCTTTGGCCCAAGCGCTGATCCATGAACTATACCACAAACCATTCCTTGCTATCCAGAGAAATACCCAATTATTCTCGCTCTGTGTTTCCGGCCTGCAAACTAAATCTCAAACCATGCCAGCATATTAGCCGCAATCACATGTCCTTTATTTTTGCCCACTATCCTTTTATATGCAGACTTATCAACAGCCTTCTTGCAATCCAAATTTATCATATCTGCTAGCTTTCTCTTTCCTAACGCATTTGTTACATACTCAAAAAACTCCAGCAGATTAAGCATGAGATGCCTTCCATAAACCCATGCTGAATTTGTCTAATCCCATGAATGTTTTCAGGGTGTCCATTTACCACTTATATATGGCAGATTCTAGCATTTTCCCCATTAGTGTTTTTTTTTCTCTCTCTCCCATTCATTTAAAAATAAAAAAGCGTGGTTACATTTGCCACTCTTTACTAATGTTACTGAAAAATTATTTCTGCCCTAGTCTAGAAGAGCCTGCTCTCCTTTTGGTTCCTCAACGTAGTGATATATAAAGAAGAACATCATGTATACATTCCAGGAAATCCCACTCCACAGGATTTTCCGAACTATATGCAGGTTAAAGTCATTCACCATTTCAGTGGTACCGTTACGGCATGCATCTCTACTTTCCTGTTTAAAGACTTCCCTTACAACTCCATTACTGTTTGAGGGCTTATGGAAAACACCAGCTAAGGGTTCTCTGCTCCTTGTTGTTTCTTATCTCCTCACAAAGAAATTTGGCAGCATTAATTTCTAGGCCGATATCCATCATCACTTTTGTATTGATGTCCTCCTTTATAAACAGAGGTACAGCACCTCCTTTCCTGACTTATCTGTCTTTCCTAAATATTGAATAACGCTAGCTGTTCAGTTTCCATGCTTATTATCCTGCAGTCATGCTTTCATAATTGCAACTGTATCATAACCCGTTCATATATTATTGCTCTATTAATTAATCCACCTTTTTGCAAGTAAACTGCACATTAAGATTCATTGCCTTTCGAATTGCCTTTTTAACCTTTTTTGTCATCTTATCTTTATTTTACAATATGATCCCATTTGTTATCCGCCCTTGCTTTTCTTTTTATTTTCTCCCTTCCAGTTTTGCTTCTTGCTTTTCTGCTGTTCGTTTTCATCCTAGGCCCCGCACCCTCTCTCACAGTGCTCTGTTTCCCAGCCGCCTGCCATTCTAGTTTAAGCAGTCGCCGACAACACCTGCAAACACCATAACTGGTACCCCCCCCCCCGCCACCTCGCCCCACAACTCCCCCCTCCCACCCCCGATGACATTGGTACTGCTGCTGTCCAAAATCATCCCGCTCTTTTTGTTTTCTTCCCACCTTCACCAGATCCGGTCCTAATTTCCTAGGAATCTGCATCTCTCCCTTCCACAACATTTCTTCAGACACGTATTCATCCGATTTTTCCTGTTATTTCCACTCAAGCTAGCACTGCTAGTCATCCAGAGATTATTGCCTTTGGGGTCTTACTTTAAAACTTACATCTGATCTCCACTTATTCAGCTTGTAGGACCTCATCCCTTTTTTAACAGTTGCCTTTGTTACCAAAATGTAGCACCATTACTGGCTTTTCTCCCTACCCCTTCAGAATGCCATACAGACTTTCTGTGACATGACTGACACTGGTACCGGGGAGGCAACATTCCATCTCGGAGTTATCTTGAGGCTGCAGAAACACCTATCTGTTCTCCCATACTATTGAACCCACTATCACTTTGGCCATGCTGCTCACCTTCCACCCCTCTTACACATCAGAGCCACGGATGGTATCATGCTCTTGGCTCCTGCTGCTTTCCACTCAGAAGGTGTCTCGACAAACTATATTAAAAATTGTATATCTGTTAAGGAGAGGTACCGCTACAGGGGGCTCCTGCACTTCTTGCTTACCTGCATTTTGCCTGGTGTTTTCCCATTCACTTCTGTCTATTCAATCCTTACCTGTGGTGTCACAAACTCACTGTATATGCTGTCCACAAAAAATGTAATCACCGCGGACGCTCCACAGTGAACCCACCTGCACCTCCAGCTCCGAAACGCAGCTCGCAAGTAACTGTAGCTGGACACATTTCCTGCACACATGGTCACCAGCGTCACTCAAATTGTTCATGACTTTGCACGTGGCGCAGAGGAGCTCTTTACATTAAGTGTGTTTGCTAATCCCTGAAAAGAACATAAATCAGTCTAGGGGTCTTATTCCACCCGAACACTCCCAAGTAAAAAAAAAATACCGATTCACTAATGTCCTCCAGAGAAGTAAATATGCTGTCCTTACCTGGCCTGGACGACATGAGCCTCCAGGATCACAGCAACGTGGTTGATTCCTAAATGTGCCGTCTGAACGAGGAAGATTAGGGATGGGCTTTAAATTCTGGCCTATCCAGCAATGCCTACATCCCATGAATGAAGAAAAAAAAGTTGTGTGCATTGCAACGACAGACCAGTGAGTCTGCGTTTCATGGTAGGGAAACTGTTCGAAAAAATTCTAAAGGAGAGAACCTATCTCCACTCGGAGAGGCAAGGTTTGATTAGGTAGAGTCAGCGTGGCTTTGACTGAGGGAGATCATGCTTAAAAATGTTTGATTTATTTATAGAGGAAGTGCTCTGCTGTGTGTAGATCAGGGCAGTGCAAATAATGTTTTTTTTTATGGATTACAGCAAAGCCCTTGCAAAAGTTCCACATGGGAGACTTATAAAGCAGGCAATGCATATGGGGCGCAGGGTAATTTGATCAGGTGGATTGAAAACTTGTTTAGTTTTAGGGGCCACAGGGGGTTGACAGAAAGCTGCTTTGTGTACGTGATTGGAAACACGTATCCTGTGGTGTTCCATAGGGACCAGTGCTGCATCGCCTATTATTCACCATTTATATAGACGACATAGATGACTATGGTGGAGGCGGGGGATTAATAAGTTTGTGAATGACACATAGAATGGCTGGGTGGTTAACAGTGATGTTGAGTGCCGTGGACTGCAGGAAGATATAAATGGCAGATAGAATTTAAGCCTGAAAAGTGAGAGTTAATATAAATTGGAAGGAGCAATTTGACAAGCGATTATACAATGAACGGCATGACACTAGGAAGTTCTGAGGAACAAAGGAAACTTAAAGGGTGTTTACAAATATCTCTGAAGGCACCGTGGCATGTTAGTGGGGTGGTGAAAAAGCCATGTGGGACAATTGCCTTTATCAATCGAGGCATATAATTCTAAAGCAGGGAGGTCATGCTGGAGTTCTATAGAACCCTGTTGAGGTCACAGCTGTAGTACTGTGTGCAGTTTTGCTGGGTACATTGTAGGAAGGACGTGATTGCACTGGAGGTGGTGCAGTGGAGATTCATCAGGATGTTGCCTGGGATGAACATTTTAGTTATGAAGAGAGGTTAGATAGATTTGGGTTGTTCTCCTTGGAGCAGAGAATGATGAAGGACGACCTGATCGCTGTGCTCCAGATTATGAGGGGCATGGACAGGCTGGAAAGGGAACAGCTGTTCCCCTTAGTTGAAAGGTCTGTCACGAAAGGACACATCTTATAGGTGAGGGGCAGGACGTTTAGGAGGGATGTGAGGAAAAACATTTTATGCAGAGGGTGGTAACAGCCTGGAATATGGTGGCTGAGAGGGTGGTGGAGGCGGGTTGCATCACATCCTTTATAAAGTTCCTGGATGAGCACTTGGCAAGTCAAAACTATCAATGTTCTGGGCCAAGTGCTGTTAAGTGATGTTAGCTCGGTATGTCAGGTTTTTCTCACGTGTCGGTGCAGACTCGATGGGCCGATGGGCCTCTTCTGATATGTGAGATTCTGTCTCTCATGTCTCTCACTCTCTCTCTTTGCCTTTCTCTCTCTCTCTGTCTCTCACTCTCTGTCTCCCTCTCTGGTCTCTTTCTTTCTGCATCTCTCTCTTTGTCTCTCCATCTCTCTCTCCAGCTCTCTCTGTCTTCCTCTCTTTCTCCCTCTCTGTTTATCTTCTCTGCCTCTCTATCTGCCTTGAGCTGTATGTCTCTTTTCTCTGTGTGTCTCTTCATTTCTCTATCTCTCTCTGTCTCTGTCTCTCTCTCTCTCTCTCTCTCTCTCTGTCATTATCTCTCTCTTTTTCTGACTCTCTCTGTCTCTCACTCTGTCTTTTTCGCATTATCTGTCTCTCTCTCACACTCTCAGTCCGTCTCTTTTTGTCTATTTCTTGCTCTCTCTCCCCATGTCTCTCACTCTCTGAACCTCGTCCTCTCTGGCTCTCACTCTAAGTTACTCTATCTATCTGTCTCTAAGTTTCTGTCTCTCACTTTCTTTCTCTTCCTCGCTCTGTGTCTCACTCTCTCCCTCTCTCTCTCTCTCTCTGCCTCTCTTATTCTGCCTTTCTCTCTCAGTTTCTCCATTTTCTCTCACTCTCTCCCAATCTCTCTCTCTGTCTCTATCTCACCCTTTTGTCCCTTTCTCGCTCTCTCACAGGCTCTCCCTTTATCTCCACATCTCGCTCTCTCTCTCACAGTCTCTCTGTTTCTCTCTCTCACTCTCTCTTTCTCCCTATCTCTATCTATATTTATCTCTCTCTCTCATTCTGTCTTTCATTCTCTGTCTCCCATGACAATCACTCTTTCTCTGCCACTATTTCTCTCTCTTTCGATATACATCTCGCTCTGTTTTTCTCTCACTGTCTGTCTCTCTCCCTGTCTCTCTATGTATCTCACGTAATCTCTATCTCACACTCTTGCACTTTGCCTTAATGTCTATCTCTTTCTCTCGCTGTCTCACTCTCTCCATCTATCTTTCACTCCCTGTCCCTCTCTGCCTCTCTCACTGTATGTCTCACTCTCTCTTCACACACTCTGTATTTCGCTTTCTGTCTCTCTCTGTCTGTCTATCTGTCACGCTGTCTCTGTGCGTGTTTCTCTCTACGTCTCACTCTGTCAATCTTCCTCGTTCCCTGCCTCACTCTCTGTTAAGCTTTCCCTAACTCTCTCTCTCTCTTTGTCTCTCTCGCTATTTCTCTCTGCTTTTCTCTCTGTCTCGTTTTTTCTCCACTTCACATTTAACCTCTTATATTCACCCTGAATTGACCACTTATCAGTTAAAGCATGACCCCGACCCCCCTTTCTCTTTATGCCATCACATCCTCTGACCCCGGCTCTCCCTGCGCGTTTTCCTCCCGTTTTCCGATTGAAAGGTTCCTGACCAACTAGTGTAAGTGATCGCAGCGAAGGACAGGCTGCCAAGCAAATGTGTGAAAACAGCTGTTTGGAGGTGAGTCTTGCGCTCCAAACAGTCTGAGGGATGGTGATGACAGACTCAGATCGCGGCCAATGGAATTACTTATATTTTCCAAGGAGTAATTTTATTCCAATCACTGACAGATAAAGGTAATGGACAAGGCATCCCGTCCAATGGGAGGCCTGTTCTTTAATCAATTGTAATTTTAAGCCGAATCAGTGAGTGGACAGGCAGGTGGGCCAATGGAAACTCAAAGTGATTGAGCTTTTGACATCATTGAAAAAATTGATGAATTGGAGTAAAGGGATATTTCAGCGCCTTCTTCAATGGAGTCTGAATGGAGTCCATGTCACGGCATATATTGTAGTGTTTGTACAGCAGCTTAGGAGCTACAGCACGAAGCCCAATTCCACAACAAACCAACCTAAATAATCAGTATCAAACCCAAATCATACATCCTTCCTCATATAGAACAAAGCATTAACACTGACCATAACAGGATGAGATTGAGCGATATCAGAAACAACAAAATTATGGATTGCAATCGAGTCTCCATTTCTGGGTCTCTGGGACTCTCCCCACTACTGTGAGCTCGGAGTCTCCTGTGGGCTCTGCTGCTTACTAAAATGTGTCTGACGGTGAGAACATTGAGCAGCGGAATCAGGACAAATGGGGCCCATAGAATGTGGTAGAGGTACTGAATTGCTGTCCAGGTCGATCATTACAGAACATCGATCATGACCTCACAAAACCAGTTCCACAGGCTCTACCGATCTGTGCACTTTAAATAACAGAAAATGTTTCCCAAACCGCTCAGCAGAGCCACTGTTCCCAAAACCACAGCCGCCGTTTTCTCACTGCAATAATTTATTTTTAGCTTTGGGCACAAAATGGCCACTAATCGTTCAAAGGTGAAAGTGACAGTGAAGCAGACAGAATAGTCAATGGCAGAATAAAGCGGGATATTACACACTAGAATGGAATACAAGAAATAAAACTGTCCACAAAGCAAAATCGGAATGAGTCTCAATATCAGGTCCTGGATAATGACCAGTAGATCCATCATAGCCATGGACACCAGGTAACACGTGACACATTTGGTCAGACCACAGTTTTTGCATTTCAGTATCACAATTGTGTTTAATTGCACTGAAACTGAATAATTTTTAAAAAATGTATCTATACATCAGACTGGTAAAAAAAAGTTAACTGGTTGATTGAGGAGCTGTTGATATTTTCAAATGTTCGAGAGCATCCTTTGATGTATTGAATGAAATGGACCTCAAAGATAGTACAATATGGTTTGTGTTATATTAGAAAGAAACAGACCTTTAATGGAAACGACTTTAGGTGAGGAGTCAGGTGATGGAGGAGTGACGGAGGAGTGAAAATGAATAGGGGTACACAAATGTTGCGCATGGACGAGGGGATTAATGGGGGAGGCCCTGGCTGACGGTGATTACCGAGAGGTGAGAAGAAATATATCTGCTGAGTTTATTAATTTTTCACATTTCCCCTGTTCGTTATTGATGTACATACAAAAAATTGTCACTCTCAAACACACACACACAACACACACAAAGATATGCACGGTTCTGAAGTGCATTAGGTAAAGAAAACAAATTCTGGCTCAGCCAGCAAAGTCCACAGCCCTTAAAAATTATTAACTAAAACTCACACAGACATCTCCCCACTCCCCTCACGCGCACACAAAAGCACATATCATCCCATATGCAGAAACACAGAGACTCACACCCATACATGCACAAACGCAATCACACACAAACATATTCACTTACACAGAAACCAAAACCCAAAGAACGCACACATTCACACACAAATACGTACGTGAACTCACACTCAAAGACACACAGAGAAACAGAGACCAACAGCCACTTGCATGTTCATACACTTATCTAATATGCACACACGCCCTTGCACCTACAGTCACATCAATACCAAAATAAGAAACACAAAAACACACACAAAAATTCTCACACAATCAAGCAATTGTTCATGCAGTCTCTTGCACGCTCACACAGCCACTTATACACACATTTATCAAAGGCAATCAGGGGTGGGAAATAACTGCTAGTCTAGCGAGTGATGACCACACCCCATTAAAATGAAAGTTAAACACTCACACACATCACACAGATAAACACACACACAAACACAAACAGAGGAACACACACAAAGGCACTCACAAAATCGTACACACACAGACTCAGGGAAATGCACACAAAGGCACACACATGCATAAACAAACACACACACAAGCACACTCGGAAACCCACTAAGATCCAAAGACGCACGTGCGCACATGCACATATGCACCGAACACACATGCACACACACACTTACACAAAGAAGCATGCTCTCGCTCAAAAACACACACTCGCATGCATATACACTCACGAGGAGACTGTCATGCACTCACTCTCACGCTGACACTCTGATATATAAAATCATGCATAAATTCTCACTCGCTCGCAGACACATACGCGCAGAATAGCTCAGTCCCTCTCTGTCTCAAACAAACTCACACATGCATTCTCTTATGCACGCTCACACGCACGAAAGAAGCATCCCCTCTCATGCATGCACACGGCCACTGATGTCATGCATACACACACACCCAAACACAGACACAGAATCAGTCACATACAAACACACACACGTGAACACACATGCACGGAGACAGGAACACACGGTAATACACACAGAAGCAGTGAGATGTGCAGGCACACTACCACAGGAACGCATTAGCTTACACACACCTAGATAAATGCATCGATACTAACGTGGATACAGACGCACAGAGAAATTTACACGTGTCCACACACATATTTTGACAAACTCCCCCTCTCTCACACTCAGACACACAGACACACGCACACACAAACACAGAGATACACACACAAAAGCACGAACACACACATGCACTCTGAATAACTATCACACATGTACAAAGACATACTCAAATGCACATGCACGCAAACACATACAGCCCAGCACAAAGGATCTATGTCACACACAAACCGTCAAAAACATTCCATCTCACATTGGCACAGAGAGACACAAACAAGCTCACAAGCAGAAACACGCCTAAATCAGACACATAAACACTTACAGAAGCTTTCACACATACTCACACACACAGAAACAGCAATACACACACTCTCATGCACTTGCACACGCTATCAAATACACAGATGCACAAAAAGGTCTCTCCCTTACACATACACAGACAGAAATGCACATGTTCGCAGGTAAACACAGGCACACAAAGACGCTGTCTCTCTTTCTCTATCTCTTTGTCTCACACATAAACACCACCATAGACATGCACATGAATAATGCGTGCACACACATGCCCACACACAGTCGCACAAAAAATATTGATAATGAACTGACACACATATGACACACACACAAGCTGAAATACAAATATACCCACACATATGATTTCTAACACACAAACACACACACAAGCACAAAAACATAAACACACACACACACACACACACTCACACTCACTCACAAATTCTCATACACATGCATACATGTACAAACCTGCTCAAACACCCAGAGAAACACACACACACTCTCACACTGGCACAGGCACTAACACACTCTGTAACTCACACACTTGCGCTCACTTGCTTGCACTCAGTCACACACAGGGCACATACATATATGTGCACGCATGCACACACACACACACACACACACAATCACACAGGCACAAACACAGACATGCCTACGAGCAAGTACATGCACACAGACAAAAACATACCCGCAATCTCTAACAAGCACTCATGCCAAACTGATGAACAGAAAAGCACATGCACGCTCACAAGCAGAAACACACACAGAAACACACACAATTAAAACATCTTGCTTCCTCTCTCTCACACAATCATACGCACACACTCACAAACATGCACAAAAAAGTACTCATGTCCAGGCACACTCACACAACAACACATGAACACATACACACACACACACACACACTAACACACGCACACACACACACGCACACACACATCCACACTGGCCCCATTTTCGTGATATCCTTAACCCAATCACTGGCTGCAGGAAGGGCAGAAATCTTGGCACATCTGGGAAGCGGCCAGGGAGTACCCAACACAAGATCTCCAATCAAGCCCCGAGGACCCTTCAGAAGAAAAATACAAAGTCACCTGTATTTAAGACACATCCCAGCGCTCACTTACACCTTCCACCAATGCAGGGGCGGACAATTTGGTGTGAACTAGTTCAAACATCGCCTCAGAATCACAATATGCTGAGAACATAACAATTGTACCCACAGCAGGCAGAAGCAGGAATTAGCCAGGCCTCCAGGACTCAGCAAGCTGACAGAGGCTGGAAATCTGCTGAGACTGTGTCTAGACTTGGTCATGCCACAGTTAATGGGGCAGCAAATGCAAGCTCGGGAACATCCTGAAGAGATGTCTGTTGCTTTAGGAGGAGGTGATGCAGATGACCAATCCAATGATCTAGGGTTTTGCTTTGGGCACCCAAGTTCAAATTCCACCACAGCATACGGTGAGTTGTTTTTTTTTTCAATAACAACTTGGAATTATAATTCCAATGAGGAGCATGAAGCAATTATCGATTTTTGATAAAAACATCAGTTTCAATAATGATCTTTCCAGAAGGAAATATTTTATCCTTACCTGGTCTGGCCTTCAAGTGTGTCCACACCCACAACAATGCGCTTGACTCTTAATTGTCCCCAGAAATGGCCTCGCAAAACCATATGGTTGTAACAAACTGCTAAAAAGCCTCGAAAAATAAAATAAATGAACCACCCAACATCCAGCCAGGCACCAAAAATGACAATGGCCAAGGCAGCCCTGCTGACATAAGAAATTCCTTCTCACTAACATTTGGGTCTTGTGCCAAAATTCGGAGAGTTGTCCCGCAGACAGCAACAACTCAATGTAGACATCGTCATGGAATCCTAAATTACAGGAAACGTCCCTGACATCACTATCACCATCCTTGTGTATGTCCTGTTCCACCAGCAGGACAGGCCCAGCAATGAAGGTAAGACAGTGTTATGCAGTTGGGGGTTGGGTTAGATGCCCTGGGAGTCATCAACATTGACTCTGGATACCAAGAACATCCTGGAATCACATCAAATATGGGTAAAGAAACTTCCTGCTCATTAATAAGTACACACCTCCATCAGCTGTGGAATCAGTGCTCTCCCATGTTGAACAACAGGTGGCGGGAGCACAGAGGGTGGCAATAGTGTAGAATGTTCTCAAGTATGGCTCTGTATCAGCACCACTGTCGAATGCTAAAGTGCATATCTGCTGGAATGCTTCTGTATATGGTCGTTAGGCATCCACCAAGAGGGAAAAACATCCTTATTAACCTGCCTGGCGCAGAAGCATCTGCTCATGGCAGTGGCAGTAGGAGTAACCACCGCACAGTCATTGTCGAGACGAAGGCCCAGCTCCCTATTAAGAATAGAACTGATCATGTTCTGTGGCACCACATCATGCAAAATGTGTTAGATTTCAATCAGATCTTGCAACTCAAGACTGGACATTCATGAGGTGCTGTGGGCCATCAGCAGCAACAGAATGATGCTCAAACACAACCTGTATCTCAGTGGCACAGCCTACCCTCCACTCTACCATTCCCTTCAGGCAAGGGGATCGACTTTGGTTCAATGAATATTGCAGGAGAGCATGCCAGGAACAGCACCACACAAAAAATGGCGTGCCAACCTGGTGAAGCTAAAACATATGACTACTTCAGTGCCAAAAATCATGAGCAGAAAGTGAGAGACAGGTCTATTGATCCGACAATAATCTGATCAGATCTGGAACCTACTGTCTTGCCTACTCCAGTCCTGAATGGCAGTGGTCAGTCAAATAGCTCAGTGGATTAGATGGCTGCACAAATATTTCCATCCTAAAAGATGGAAAAGCACAGCACAAAAGTGCAAAAGCTACAGCTGAAGCATTTGCTACAACGTCCAGGTGGATGTGGAAACTCGGGCTCCTACAGAGGGCCTCAGCATCACACATGCCAGATTTCAGCAAATTCTATTCACTGCACGTGATTTCAAGAACCAGGTAAATGCAAAGGATACTCCATGGACTATGTGCCCTGATAATATTCCAGATAAAGTGCTGAATAATTGTACTCCTGAGCTTGTTGCACTCCTTGGCAACCTGTTCCCGTACAACTTCAACACTGGCGTTCACCCGACTCTGTAGAAAATTGAACAGTTATGCACTGTGCACAGAAAACAATACAACTCCCAGCATTCAATTTCCACCCATTCGCTCTGCTTTCCATCATCAGTAAAGTAATGGAAGGGGTCATCAGCAGCGCTATCAAACGAGATTTGGTTAGTAATATTCTGCTCACTGATGCCCACTTTCATTCCGCCAGGCCACTCAGCTCCTGACCACATTAGAGCCTTGGTAAAACATGGAAAAAAGAGCTGAACCCTGGAGGAGAGATGCGGGTGACTGCTCGTGACATCACGGCAGCATATGACCGAGTGTCGCATCAGATATTCCTGGAAAAGCTGTCCACTTTTTGTAGTCATACCTGGCATAAAGCAATATGTTTGTGGCTATTGCAGGTCAGTCATCTCAGCTCCAGGTCATTGCTTCAGGAATTCCTCAGGGCAGTGTCCTTTGCTCAACCATCTTAAGCTTCTTCCTTAATGATAATCCATCCATAAAGCGTGGGATGTGACGGTGTTCGCTCATAATTGCACAACTTTCAGAAACATCCGTGACTCTTCAGATACTGAAGGGTCCATGTGCAAATGCAGGTGGACTCGGAAAATGTCCGGGATTGGGCTGAAAAGTGGCAAATTACCTTTGCTACAAACCAACATCAGGGAATAAACATCTCCAAATAGAGAAAATTTAAACAATGCCCCTTGATGCACAATGGCATTACCAACACTGAATAGCCCACAATCAACAGCCTGGGACTTACCATTAACCGGAAACTAAACTGGACTGGCCAATAGATACTGTGGCAACAAGGCAGGTCTGAGGTGAGGAATTATTCGACGTCTAAATAATCTCCTAGGTCCCTTAAAACTGCTCTCAATCTAAAAGGTGCAAGTCAGGAGTGTGACCGAATACTCCCCAGTTACTTATAGTAATGCAGCTCCCACAACACCCAAGAAGCTTGAAACTATGCACTATAAACTATAAAAGAAAAAGCAGCCCGCTTAATTGGCAGCACATCCGTAAACATTCACTCCCTCCAACAATGACATACATTAGCATCATTACATATCACCTGCAAGAAGCACTGGAGGAAAGTTCCAAGGCCCTTCAACGACACCTTCCAAACCAACGACCAGTATCGTTTAGAAAGGCAATGAGTTCAGATTTTGTGAACACCACCACAAGGTTCCCCTCCAGGTGACTCGCCATTCCAACCTTGAAATATATCTCCGTTGCTTCACTGTCGCTGGGTAAAAATCCTGGAATGCCCTTCCTAACAGCACTGTGTGTGTACATACACCAGATGGACTGCAGTGTTCAGTAAGGCATCTCACCTTCTCAAGGGCAGCTAGGGGTGGAAAATAAATGTTGGCAAAATCAATGAAGCCCACATCCCATAATTCAATTTTAAAAAAATCTCAGGCTGCAAAGTAAGATAGGGGAGTACACCTGCCTTCATTCCAAGGTGAAAGGGCAGACATGACAACACACCAAGATCAGCTCTGGTCGAATGGGGCCAACATGGAGACATTTGTAAAGGACATCGGTCCTGCCCTAGTGTCTGGGCTGAACTCAATGCTGAGTTCTGACGTTTCCCTCTAGCAGTTTAAACTTGAGAGGACTATGGGGCATTTTTTTTTCTTACCCCAGTTTCTGCTTCTCCTCAAACTGTTCAGCCAGGGGACCTCAGACATGCACAGTGAGGTGGATCCACCACACGTCTCTCCACCCTGTTGATTTTGGGAGTGACAGGCTATCTGAATCCAGTCTTCTGCTGATCTCAGCAGCTCCAGTACCAAATGTCGAGGAGAATGCCACATTGCAGGCCCTCTGAAACAGCCCAGGGCCATCGAGGTCACGGCCCTCCAGTGGGTGCTCATCAAGGCTAGAGCAATCAGCAGGCTAAGTCCAACTCTGCTGTGCATTATGGGTTCCACGAATACATTGCTGTAGGATTATGGAGGTTAGGAAGATGGAATTGCAAAGCCTGGGCAAAATTGCTCATAACTTTTATTCATTAGTTTAAATAAGCTCCACAAAATATGCCTTTCCAATGGTTCCTTTTTATGAGGAGCAGTTTTTGTGTCACTCAGATGAGAAACTTTGATTCCTGAACAAGGCAAACACAGGTATCTCAGCCCACGGTTTCTTCGCTGTGTTTTCTTTAGCCTTCAGACCAAAGTGATGGTCCGGCCTCAGACTGACTGGACACAGCGCTGATGCCTGCACATTGATTGTGCTTGTCATTGCTGCAAGAAAGTCCTGGGAAGGCACCACAGAGTTCTTTCATTCTGTGTTTGCTCTCATCACCTTTAAGGTGGGGCTGGCCCCCAACTCATCAGCATCTGTGACCGGCGACACTGTGTTCCTGAAGGGCTCAGGTGCTGAAGGATGACGCAGGGTGAACTTCATTTAAAGTTTAACAGCTGTATCTCCATGATAAAATCCTGATTACAGAGCGCAAGAGAGCGGCCCACAGACAGATACCAAACAAATATTTGGAGAGGAGCTGTCAAAGTCTATGGACTGTCCTCACTGCACGTCATCATGATCCTTCTCAATTCCAGCAAGGTACTGGGGCCTCTGCTGCATCTCTATGACAGGACCATTCTCACAAATGTCATGAGCGCTGCCACCAGCCAGACTGGCATCAAAAGTTCCCAGATGCAATGGGAGAACGCACGATGTCTCCTCAGTGCATGTTGTCATCATACTTAAAAAATCTAGCAGGTATGAGGGGCTCCCTCGTGCCCCTGCCTTGTCTGGCCAGTCTGATGCCTCTTTGTCGTCATCCTTGCTTTCGGGGGCCTCCTAACCGCTCATCACCGTCAACCCCCTCCTCATTGGTATGTCAGGCAATGAATATCTCTAACCACAGAGGATCCAACCATCGGTCCTTTATCTTGAATGGCATTATCATTACTGAATTACACACTATCAACATCCTCTGGGTTACCATTTGACGGAAACTGAACTGGACAAGCCATATAAATAAGTTGACTATAAGAGCAGGTGGTTAGGAACTCATTTTCTGACTCCCCAAAGCCTGTGCATCACCTACATGGCACAAGGCAGGAGTGTGGTGGAATACTCCCTTCTTGCCTGGATGAGTGCTACTCCTACAACACTCAAGAATCTGGACCTTGTCCAGGGCAAAGCAATCCACTTGATTGGTACCCCATCCAAAATCATTCACTCACTCCACCAATGAAGCACTTTAGCAGCAGTGTTCACGATCTACAAAATGCACGGCAGGAATTAACCAAGGCTCCTTAGACAGAATATTCCAAACCTATGGCAACTACAATCTAGCGCAGCAGTTAGATGGGAACAGCAAGGTATGGAACTTCACCTCAAACTCACTCACCATTCTTACTTGGAAATGTATCACAGTCCATTCGCTGTCGCTGGGTCAAAACCCTGGAACTCCCCTCCTAACAGCACACTGGGTGTAATTATTCCACAAGTTCAAGAAGGCAGATCAACACCTCCTTCTCAAGCACAATTAGGGATGGCCCATAAATGATGGCCAGCCAGCTAAGTCCACATACCGTGAATGAATAAGAAATATATTCAAGACACTCATCTCAAAATAAAATACACGTTGCAAATATTTGTTGCAGCTGTATCATGTTTCCCTCTTGCATTTCAGCAGCTGGGCATTAACCATCTGCTGTGTGATAACACTTCGCTAAGAACATCTGGAGAGAAAAGGTGATTTAATCCCGAGCTGCACGGTGACGCAGGACTATTAAAAATAAACACCGTAATTGCCGTAATGACTAGCAGAATCTGTGGAGAGAGAAACAGAGTTCCCTTTTCCAATTCATATCTCTCAGCTTTAGAGCAGGACACTCTGGTCTACGGGATGTTCCCTGTGACACACAGCGAGATAAATTTCAACAGTTGCTGGTGGACCATCAACTCGGTGAAAGACGTTCTTCGGTCTGCCCTGAATTCATTGGTTTTCCAGTGAAGTGCGTTGTTCTGAAACAAACAGTTCGGCACATTCCAAGTCACAGAAGCACGAGCTGATGGGTTTCATTAAAGTTTGAGGCTGCCTCCACTGAGGCCCAATGGGGAAAGGTCGCTGGCCAGGGCTTTTCAGGCAGAGTAGAGTTAGCGGCTGGAAATTGTGTAGATCCCGTCCAGCTGTATGTCTGTCATGGAATGTATATTGTAAGTGTCAAGAGTATTGCAATTTTATTGAGGCACTCCTGAATCTGGCAAGACAGGAGGTATGTTTCTCGCCGCATGAATCCCGCCTCTGGTCTGCTCTTCTGTCCAAAGTATTTATATGTCTAGCCCAGTGAAGTTCCTGGTCAATGGTAGCCCTCTGGATGATTACAGTGGGGGGAGGGGGTGGGGCTCTGCGATGGTAATGCAATTGTATGTCACATATTGGTGACTTGATTCTCTCTTGTTGGAGGTGTTCATTGCCTGACATGTGTGTGGTGTTAATGTTATTTCCCCACTTGTCAACCCAAGCATGGAAATTGTTAATGTCGTTCCGAAATCGTTATAAAATGCTTCAAACGTCTGTCGTCCTGTTCGGTGATGATCTTTGTGCAATTATCTGCAAACATCCCCACTTCTGACCTCATGATGGAAGGAACGTCACTGGTGAAGCAGCTGAAGATTTTGGGGCCAAGGACGCTAACCTAAGGGACCCATACAGTGATGTCCTGCAGCTGAGGTGACTGATCTCCAACAACCACAGCAAACTTCCTTTGATATAGGCATGCCACTAACAAGCAGAGAGTTTACATTAACCCCCTTATTCCCATTGGCTTCAGTTTTGAACCGGCTCCTTGATGTCACACTGGGTCAAGTTCTGCTATGATGCCAAAGGCAGTTATTCTCACCTCACCTCTAGAGTAAAGATAAGTGCACATGTTTGACCGAATACTGGAATGAGGTCAGGAGCTTCAGCCATCTGGTTACTGAAAAGCAAATGCTGCTTGATAGCACTGTTGATGACTTCTTCGATCACTTTACAAATGTTGGAGTGAAAATTGATTTACCTGGTTGGATTTGTCCTGCTTTTTGTGTTCAGAACATACCTGGAATGGTTTCCTAACTTCCGTGAAAATGCCACTCTTGTGGCTGATTTGATGCAACATGGCTCGGGGCACCTCAAGATCTGGAGCACAAGTTTTCAGTGTTCTTTTTGGAATATTGTCAGAACTCATATACTTGGCATTATCCAGTGCCTTCAGGCGTTTCATGATATCACCCGGACTGAATGGAATTGGCTGATAACTGACATCTCTGAAGCAAGGGACCTCCAGAGAAGGCCGGGGCACTTCATCCAATCAACGCTTCTGATTGAACATTGTATCAAACACTTGAGCTCTGCGTTTTGCATTGGCGTGTTTCCCTCCCCCATCATTGAGGGAGGGGATATTTGTGGAGGCTCCACAAATCACGGTTGTATTGGAGCACACTTCTGCTACTGCTGCAGGCCCACAGTGGCTCATTGTTGTCCAGACATGAGCAGAAACATCTAATCAAAAGATATCCCATTTGGCACCGTGGTAGTGCTATGCAGCATCATGGATGCTGTGCTCAATATGAATATGGGGCTTCTTCTCCACAGGTCCTTGAATTTGTCTCTGCAATCAAGCTACCATGGACAGATGCCTTTTCGACAAATAGCTTGTTGAGGACCAGTTCAAGTAGATTTGTGTACCAGCTCACCAGATGGTGAGATCAGAAACAAGCTCTGTAACAGGGAATCGGACGAGTCTGGGAATATTGTGGATAGCACATTTAGAAAGGTGTTCACAAGGAAGATTTTGGGATTTGTGGAGGGAAGGGAGTGGGTGATCACCAGGGAGTACAAGAGAAACAGCCAGTTAATTCAGGTGCCCCCTTGGGTCTGCTCGCAAATTGGTATTCCATTTAGGAGGCTGATGAGGGTGCTGCTTCCTTCAGGGAGTGCAGACAGAGCCAAGCTTCTGACATCACAAGCAGCCTGTTGTACAGAGGGCAGGGAGGGTGGAAGAGAAATAGTAGAAGGGGATGCTACAGTCAGGGGAACAGGTGGGTGCTACTGTGGCCATCAACGTGACTCCGTGATGTTATCTCGACTAGCTGGTGCTGCCGCCAGGATGTCACTGAAGGGCTACAGGGCATCCTGAAGGTGGATGGTGATAAGGTAGAGGTCATGGTACATGTACATAACAATGGCATATGTGCATAGAGAGGAGATATCTTGCATCAAGAATTTAGGGAGTTAGGTAGTAGACTAAAAAGCAAGATCTCTGGGGTTGTAATCCCCTGATTACTCACAGTGCCATGTGCTAGTGAGCTCAGAAATAGGAGAATAGCGCAGAATATGTGGCTCAAGAGTTGATGCAGGAGGGAGGTATTTAGATTATTGGATCACTGGGACCGTTTCTAGGGAAAGTGGGACCTGAACAAGCGGATGGTCACCAACTGAACCAGAGCGGGTCTAACATCATTGTGGGTGGTTTTCCTAGTGCTATTGGGAGGAGTTTATACTAATCCGGCAGGGGGAGGGGACACAAAATTCTAGCAGAATAGGGAAATATCATAACACAGCAAAACAATCAAGTCAGAAGGAGTGCAGCTGCATTAAGCTTCAAGGGAGAAAGACAAGGCTGGATGACGTCTATTTTAATGCCAGGTATATTAGAATTAAAATGCATGAGTTAATTCTGAGATTGACACGTGGAATTGTGATACAGTAGCCATCACTGGCAGCTCAACATTCCGGTATAATGAATCTTCAGGCGATACAGGGGAGGTGGTAAAAGCGGAGGAGGCAATACGTTACTAATTAAGAAGTCAGTTGCAGCAGTAAGGAGAGCTGATATCTTGGTGGGATCATCGAATGAAGCTTTGAGGAATAAAAATTGGCAATCACATTGTTAGGTGTGTATTATAGTCCCCCAAATAATCATTGGGAAATTGAGAAGCAAATATGTGCACAATTTGTGCAGGTTAGTAAAAACAATATCAACAGGGACATTATATTAGTTGATTTCAACTTTCCCAACATTACTTGTGATATAAATGGTTCTAAGGGCTTTGGTGCTGTGGATTTCTTGAGATGTTTGCAGCAGAAAATTTTAGGCCAGTATGTAGAGTGTCCAACAAGGGACGGTGCAGGGCTGGAATTAAGTCTGAGGAATGAAGCCGGATAGGTGGTGAGGTGGTTGTGGGCGAGCTTTTTAGCGATAGCGACCACAACATGTTATAGTTTATGTTTCTTATGGACATATAAATCGACAAGTTTCAAAAAATATATTTTGGATTGCGGGAGCGTGGATTTAAGTAAAATAAGGGAGGATCTGGCCCAGGTAGACAAGGAACAGTTGCTTGTTGGGAAATCTACAGAGGAGCAGTAGTGGTGTTCAAAAAGGAAATGGGGATGCTACATGTTCAACATGTTCCCTCTCGGGTGATAGGAAGGAATAACAAGCACAGACTGCCATCGATGACAAGAAATATTCAGGTTATGATGAGAAGGCAAAGAGAGGATTTTATCAGGTACAAGGGAAGAAAATCAGCAGAGGCGTTAGTGGAGTACAGAAAGTGCAGGATGGAGTTTAAGACAGCATTTAGGAGAGCAAAGATAGGGATATGACAATGCTCTAGCTGGAAAAGTAGGGAAAATCCCAGGATATTCTATAAGTATATCAATATGAAGAGGATAACGAGGGAACGAGTAGGGCATATGGGGCGCATTCTATAGGTGGGGCCAGAGGACATCGCTAGAGTTTTGAATGAATAATTCACATAGGTCTTGACACAAGGGAATGAGGATGAAATCGGGGAGAGAGACTGCAAAGTTCTTAAACAAATTAATATCCGGAGTGACAAGATATTGGAGGTTTTGGCAGGCTTACAAATGGACAGATCACCAGGTTAAGATGATTTGTGTCACAGACTGCTGAGAGAGGAAAGGGAGGATATCACAGGTTTTCAGACCCAAATGTTTAAGTCCCCTCTGCTCACAGGGGCAGTGATAGAGGACTGGATAACAGCTAATGTTGTTTCGCTAGAGAAGAAGGGTTATAGAGATAAACCAGAGAACTACAGGCCAGTGAGTCACACGTCAGTGGTAGGGAAAGTATTGGAAAATGTTCTGAAGGAGGCCTTCTATCTCCAATTGGAGAGGTAAAGTTCAATGAGGAATAGTCAGCATTGCCATGTCACTGTGAGGACATGCCTAACAAATGTGATTGAATACCTTGAGGGTGTGACCATGTGTGCAGATGAGGGTGGTACAGTTGCTGCAATTTGTATGGATTTCAGCAAAGCCTTTGACAAGGCTCCAATTGGGAGTCATATAAAGAAGGCAAAAGCACATGGGATTCAGGGCAATTTGATAAGGTAGATTCAAAATTGGCGTATTTGTAGGAGGCAGAGTGTGATGAAGGAAGGATGCTTTAATGAATGGAAGCCCGTGTCCAGGGGCGTACCACAGGGATCAGCGCTTGTTCGCCTATTATTTCTCATTTATATAAACAACATTGAACAATGTGGGGGGTAGGATTAGAAGTTTGCGGATGATTCAAAGATAGGCCGAGTGATTAACCGTGAGGCTGAGTGACTTGGGCTAGAGGAAGACATAGACAGGATGGTCAAATAGGCAGATAAGTGGCAGCTTGAATTTAACACTGAAAAGGGTGAGGTGATACACATTTGAAGGAGTAATTTGACAAGGAAATATTCAATGAATGGCATGTCATTAGGAAGTTCCGAGGAACAAAGGAACCTTGGCATTTGTGTCCATAGATCTCTGAAGGCAGAGGGTCATGTTAGTTGGGTGGCGAAAACGACATATGGGGCACTTGCCTTTATCAATCGATACATGGATTACAGAAGTTGGGAGGTAATGTTGGCATTGCATAGAACCTTAGTGAGGCGACAACTGGAGTGCTGTGTGCAGTTCTGGTGGCCACATTATAGTAAGAATGTGCTTGCACTGGGGCGAGGGGGGTGGGGTGGTGCGGGGTGGGGGGCGCGCTGAGGAGATTCTCCAGGATGTTGCCTGGGATGAAATATTTAAGTTATGCAGAGAGGTTGAATAGACTTGAATTGTTTTCTCTGGAGCAGAGAAGACTGAGGGGCGACCTGCTCGATGTGTCCAAGATTATGAGAGGCATGGACAAGGTGGATAGTTGCAGTTGTAACCTTTCGTTGAACGGTCAATCAGAAAGGGGCATCTGTTCAAATGATGGGCAGCAGATATAGGGAGTATGTGAGGAAAGGCATTTTTTTACACAGAGTGTGGTGACGGTGTGGAATGCATTGTCTGGGAGAATGGTGGACATGTTTGCCTCATATCCTTTTAGAAGCACCTGGATGAGCACTTGGCATGTCATAATATTCAAGGCTATGGGCGAAGTGCTGGTAAATTGAATTAGGTAGTTAGGTCAGATGTTTCTCATGCGTCGACACAGACTCGGTGGTCCAAACGACCTCTTCTGCAATGTAATTCTGTGATTTTGTGATCCACCACCTTCATTATCTAACCATTGCACCACATATCACTTTGGCATCAATGCATTCCATCTACAAGATGAACTGCAGCATTTCACGATGGCTGCTTCTCCTGCATCTTCCAAACCAAGGTCACTACCATCTAGCAGATCAAGTGCAGCATACACTGGTAGACACTACCATCAGGAAGTTCCACTCCAAGCCACTCAACAACCTGACTTGAAGCTATGTCACCATTTCTTCAGAGTTTCTGGTCAGTAATCTGAATGTCAAACTAGAGGGTGATGCTTCTGCCCATTACTTTAGCCAAACAACAGTCATGGATTCAACTGGTAGGAAGTGAAATGATGATTACCGGCAGGACGTTCTGTACACAAATAGTGATCACCGTGTGGTACAGAATTCCAGATAGGGCAGTGATGGTGGAAGTGGGGAGGAAAGCTGGATATTGTTTAAGAAACATCTGGATGATGTGGGAGCGAGAGATACAATGAGCTTGAATGCGGTAGATGGATTTCCTCAGAATGCCAATATGTCTAATCTCTCCGGCTGAACTTTGACAAGTCTGGAGATCGGTTGCAAAGCAAATATAAAACCTGTGTGTAGTACCTCCAATGGAGAGAGTAACCCCTATAAATTATTTATATCTTTAGGGGCCACTCTCCTGGCATTCACTGTGGTTCATATGTCGGGCAGTTGAAATTGATATGTTGGCCTTCATAGAGAGAGGAATTGGGTGCAGGAGCAAGGCTGCCTTAATGCAGTTGTACAGGGCCCTAATCAGTCAACAACTGGAATAATGTTTGCAGTTTTGGTATATTTACCTATGAAAGGGGTTACTTGCAATAAAGGGAGTGCAGCAAATGTTGACCATGGTCATTCCTGGGATAGGTTGCCATACGAGAGAGATTGGACTGAGTAGGCTTGTATTCACTGGGGCTTAGAAGCAGGAGAGAAGATTTCACTGAAAAATATAATATTCTGACAGGAATGAACAGACTGGATTCCGGGGTGATTCTGTCGGCCTGGCTGGGGGTGGGGGGTTGTGTGGGTGTCCGAATAAAGCATCACAGGTTCATGATACATGGCAGGCCATTTAGCTTTGAGATGAGGAGAAACACCTTCGCTCCGAGGTTGGTGAACCTGTACAGCTCTCTCCCAGAGAGTCTTTCGAGCCAAATGAGTGAGTATATTAAAGAAGGGAATGGATATATTTCAAGACTGCGAGGTGCTCAAGGGGTACACAGAAGGAGCGTGAGCATTGCCTTGAGAAATTGGATCAGCCATGACCGTAATGAATTGCAGAGCAGGCTGAAAGGCTAGAATGATATACCGCTTCACCAAGTATCTATGTTTATATGTTTCCGTGGTAAATCTCTGCTGCAGTAACATAGGAATATTCAGAGTCATAATAAGGTTGCACAATGCTTCATTCCATTTGCCCAACTGCTGACGACATCAAGGCAAGCCATAGATAAATCAAACACCAAATTCAGTGACTTTTTAAAAATGTTTCAACATTTTCTTCAGCCTTGAAATGCAACAAGGTCATTGACATGGCCAGATTTAAGAGGGGCGTCCAACTGCCTGGGGAACCTATCAATTCATTGACCCAGGAACTGTACCATTTGGCAAAACGATGTGAATTGCGGCACTTGGTAATCTGAATTCACCCGAAACAGAACCGCGGCTGGTATTTTGGAGGTTCAATCTCTGACCTCTTTCAAGCCAAACATGACCTTCCGGGTAAGGGAGCATACAAGCTCAGGATAAGCCATCCTTCAACCATTCTCCAGACAGACCCCTTACAGACGATCTTGCAAACCTCAAATTTACAGACCACATTGCTCTCCCAAATATTATAGTTAAACTTCCACACTGCATTTGAAAAACGATCGTCTACAACCCAATTTACAGACGGGCTTTCACATCGACATTTTGCAGACAACCATACATACCCCCACTTTACAGACCACCTCCCTCAACCCAACATAATGTACCACCTTCCAAACGTCCACTTGAAAGATGACATTCCTCAACCCAAATTTTGAGACAACGTTCCGAACCCGTAAATGCATTCCACCTTCCAAACCTCCACTTTAAAAAAAAATGACACACGCCCACTTTAAAGGCCACATTTCACACACTCTCCTTACAGGTCACCTTCAAAACCGTAACTTTACAATCCACCTTCCAAACCCCCAATTCACAACTGACCTTCCACACTCTCCTTTAAAGAGACACATACTGTGCAGATAAGCTCTCAAACTCCCTTTACATAAAACCTTGCACACCCCCACGTAATAGACCACATTCCATATCCTCACTTTATAGACCACTTTCCACACCATCAATTTACAAACCACCTTTACTACAACCTTCCACACCGCACTTTACTTAGCAACTTCCACACTTCCACTCTAAAGACAACATTCTGAACCACCTTTGCAGACCAACCTTGCACATCCCCACCTTACTGACCACATTCCACAGGATCACTTTACAGACCACCTTCTACTCTCCCCTTTCAAGACCACCTTCCGCACATCACTTTACAGAGCACCTTCCTCACCACTCTTGCACTCCACCTACTACATCTCCACTTTAAAACCATTTTCTTCAACTCCACTTTACACACCTCCTTTCGTTCCACACTTTAAAGACAATTCTTCACCACCCCACCCCCTTTAAATACCACCTTCCAAAACCTGTTTTTAAATTCCAACTTCCACACCGCCTCTTTACAGACCACCTTAGAAAGCCTCACATTACAGACCACATTCCTCGCTCCAACTTTACAAATCGTGTTCCACACGCAATCATTACAGGTCACGTTCCACATCCCCACCGCTTACTGACGGCCTCCCACACTGATGTTTGCAAATAATCTTCCACACCCCGAATTTACAGATCACCTACGACACCCCCACTTTACAGGCCACGTTCCAAATACCCGCCGCTTACCCGCCACCTTCAACAGTCAACTTTGCAGATGACCCTTCAATCCCCATTTTACAGACCACCTTCCACAACCCGTTTAAAGACCACCATAAACAGACAACTTTGCAGAACACATTTCACACTCCCCTATACAGACGACATTGCGTACCACTTTTATGGACCCAATTCCACACACACACACCCATTTTGAAACCATTTTCCTAACTTCACCTTTAGAGAATACCTTCCACGATCCCACTTTATAGATGACCTTTCACACCCACCTTTACATACCATCTTCCACATCCGCCCTGCAGGTCACATAACACTCCCCACCGCTTAAAGACCACCTTCCATACCCCACCGCTTACAGTCGACCGTCCACACGTCAATTTACAGACAACATTACACAAACCACGCAACAGACCATCTTCCACACTAACCACATCCACTCTGCACACCAGCTTCCACACACCTCTTATCGGACCAGCAACAACATCTTGTTTGCAGATGACATTCCAAACCCCTGTTGCAGAAAGCCATCCATAGCCCACTTTATACAAAAACTTCCACACCCCCTCTAAAAGATTAAATTCCACGCTCCCTTTCACAGACAACTTTCCTCATTCCAATTTCCAAGCCATATTCCACACCGCTACTTTAATACCACCTTCCTCACAGCTACTGTACAGGCCAATTGCACAACCAAAATGAACAGAACATTTTCCACATCCCCAAATTTACAAGCTATATTTCCCTTCCCCACTTTACAAGCCACTTTTCAAACCCCCGCCTTACAGACCACCTTCTCTACGCCCACTGAGCATACTACTTTCCGCACCCTCACTTTACATGTCACCTTCCACACTCCATTGACCTACTACATTTTACAATCCCTTTCCAAAGCGTCGTCTGCAGCCACCTTGCAGCTCAAATTCCTCACCCCACTGCTTACAGGCCACGTTCCACACCCCAATTTACAGACCATATTCGACACACTAACATTTGCAGACCACCTTCCATACCCCGCTTTAGAGACCAACTTCCAAAGCCCATTTACAGACGACCTTCCACATTCCACTTTGCTGTTCAACTTCCACATGCACCTTTACAGTCCAGCTTCCAACCCTTCACTTTACAGACCGCCTTCCATACACCCACTTTACAGGTCGTCTTTCTAATCCCACTTTACAGACCTCATTCCAAACTCACTTATCATTGTGGCTCCTACTTCTCCAACTTCTGGACCATGTTTCAAGCTCCCACTTAACAGTCCACGTTCCAGACCATCAGTTTACCGGCCAGGTTTCCACACCCCTTTACAGGCCACCTTTTACACCCCCCTTATAGAGCACCATTCACACCCACTTTACAGACCACCTTTCACACCCCCTTTATGGACCACCATCCACAGCAACCTTGCTGATCAACTTCTACACACCACTCTTACAGACCACATTCCACACCACGAAGGAACACCACCTTCCAAACCCTCTTTACAGACCTCCTTCCGCACCCCTCTTTACATACCACCTTGTACAATCCCAAACAGTCCACCGGACAAAACCCGCTAGACAGGGCAAATTTCGCCGCCCCACGTTTCACACCCCGAATTTACAATCCACCTTTCACAACACCACTTTAAAGACCACCCTCCACAACACTCCCCCAACTTAACAGACCACCTTCCACATTCGCGCTTTGAAGACCATCATTCACAACACAATTTACATAACACCTTCTACACTTTCCTTTACAGACCACCTTTCACACCACATTTAGAAGCCAATTTGCACAAACCCACGTTAGAGATCATGATCCACACCCCCGATTTACAGACCAGCTTCCACACACTCAATTTACAGAGCATTTTCCACAACACCCATTAATGAACACCTTCCGCATCCCCACTTTATAGAAAACATTCCAAACTCCATTTTGCAGGCCAATTTGCACAATCGTATTTAATAATCCACCTCCCAAACCCTCTTCACAGACCACCCTCCATACACCCTTTTTGAAACAACCTACCACCCCCCGTTTTACTTGTAACATTCCAAACCCCCCACGTTATAGACTACCTTTCACGCAAGCCATACAGTGATCCGCATAGGCGCCTGTGGAAGGTGGTCTGCAGGTTGTGGGTCTGAGTAAGGTGGCCTTCAAAGTGTGGCTGTGAAAGGTGGCCATTGAAGACCTTCCAAACCCCAACTTTATAGGACATGTTCAAGGCCCCTACTTTACAGATGCTATTCCACTCCCCAAATTTAATGCACACATTCCACGCCACCAACTTACAGGGCGACTTACACACCCGCCTTTACAGAATATTCCATGCATCAATTTACACTCAACCTTCAACGCGGTTCAATTAAATACCACCTTCCACAAAACTACTTTACTAACGACGTACCACAACAACATTTCCGAGCCAATTCCACACCTCACCCTGCTTTAAAAACTACCTTCGAAATCCAACATTTACAGCCCATCTTTCTCACCCTAATTTCGAGACAAACTCCCGGAATCCCATTCACTGACCACCTTCCAGATCCACGAATTACAGACTATCTTACACACCCAACTTTAGAGAACTCATTCCACACTCCCAATTACAGGAAAATTTAAACCACTGTTACAGACCAGCTTCCATGCACCGTCCATCCCCCACCCCATCCTCCCCCCTCCCCCCCCCACCCCCAACCACCCCGCCGTTGCTGACCACCTTCCACAGTCCATTTTCAGGCAACCTTCCACACACCCCTTTGCTGACCACTCTCCACAACCCCTTTTACAAACGACCTTCCACACGCCACCGCTTGAAGACCACCTTGCACAACCCAGTTTGGAGACCATCTTCCACAACTCATGTACAGACAATGATCCAAACTCCCCTTTACAGACCATCTTCCACTTGCCATGCCACACACCAATGTAAAGGCCATCATCCACACAGCCCTTTAGAGACCACCTTCCACATCCCTTTAGCAGAACACGTGCCACTCCCCATTTTACATACCAACATCCAGAACCCTGTTTACAGACCACCTTCCACAGCTCCCCCTTTAAAGCCAACTTCCACAGCCCCCTTTTCAAATCAGCAGCTGCACGCCCACTTTACAAGCCAACTGCCACAGCCCACTTTGCCAATCACCCTCCACACACTCAATTGAAAGGTTACCTTCTGCACACCCTCTTCACATGATCTTCCAGAGCCCCCTTACTGACCTCCTTCCACAATGCAATTTACAGACCGCCATAAACAAACTTATTCATAGACCACCTTCCAGACACCCTTTTCAAAGCAACCATCCAGAGCCCCTTTGCAGACCATCATCCAAAGCAAATATTACAGACCACCGACCATGCACCCCTTAACAGATCATCTTCCACAGCGTTCTTTACAGAACACCACCCACGCCACATTCAGAGACCTCCTTCCACACACTTCTTTACATACCAACATCTTAACCAACCTTTAGAGGCAACTTTCTGCACCTCACTTTAAAGAGCACCACCCACAACCCCTTTAAGTACCACAGTTCACACCTCATGACAGACTCATGTCAACATCTCATGTTAATATTACCTTCCACAATCCCCTTTTGAGACCACCTCTCAGAAACCTCTATATTGACCACCTCCAAAGCCCCCTTTACAGAGTACCTTCCACATGCCCCTTTACAGACTGCCTTCCACATCCCATTTTATAGACCATGATCCATAAGCTCTTTGCAGACCCAGTTCCACTCCGCTGCCCCTTTTAAAAATGCACGTTCCAGAAACACCTTTACTGGCCACTTACCGCTCCTCTCCTTGGCTTTCCATCTTGCTCATCACCCCCATTACAGTATTGGACTTAGTGTTTCTCACCACCAATTCCCACACTTTTCTGACCTTGTTCAACATCCTCTGTGGCCCGTTAACACACTAGCTGAAAAATTCCATCGTGCCTTTTTCCCGTACCTCACAGTCACACAATCAGCTGGGCCTGGCATCCAGGTGAGTGGACTGAATGTGGAAGGCTTCCTGCAGTGTCAGCACCTCCCTCACCTGTGCATGCCAGGTTGCCAGGCCGGGAATCGGAATGGATAGGGTGCGAAACTTTGACCGGCCACAAGGGTCTGCTCTGATGCCCCATTTGTACGCATTCATCAGATGCAACTTGCTTCCTATTTTTCACCGGGGTAAAGGGGGGCTGCCCTTATCCGGCCCAGGATGTGGTAAAGGAAGCTCCTAAGCAGGCCTCCCAATGTCCGCAAAATGGTTTATACCTTCCCTCTACACAGAGCGCCCCCGACCACCACATTTCCTGCTGCTGGAGGGTGGGGTCGAAAGCGCCCCAGATCATTGTGTACAACTGGACACTCCTGTAACTGGATGGGTCATATCAGTAAAATTACGGGCAGCCATGTTTCTGTCTTGGCTGCTTACTGAGGTTCCTAAAATGGCTTTGGCTGGATGTTGATCCAGACAATTTTCCTAAGAGAAATTAGATCATGCTGTTCAAGCACTGACTGCAATTAATATCAGTCTCCATGGGATGTGATTGTCTCTGTCAATTATTAGTTCCATTGCATTCAACACAGTGATTTGAAACAATATCCTTACCGATGTTTATTCGCATTGATTAGCTTTCATTTATTTAACAGGTTGGATTTACTCAAAATAATAATTCAATTTTTTTGAGTTGATGATCAAACACTCAGTACAAAAGTCAGATGTATACTTCCCACTCCGTGAAATATAACTTTGGGACTTACCTGAAGTGAGAATAGCATCAGATTCAGTAGTGGGGTTGTTTAATTGAGCTCAGAATTTGTTTTGGGGAATTTCTTAAAAATATCTACAGTGACTATTAAAAAAAGTTCATTAAAAAATTGTATAAAGCTGCTACCTTCAATGTTTTTCACAGATATAAAAATAACTTTTATGTTTTATGTTCCAAGTTGACGAATAAGTGCAGTCACTTTTCAACTGCAATAGGCTTTTTCATTCTGAACACCTGGAGCCCAAGTGGATGATCCATCACTCATGCCAGTCTTCAGCCAATTCAATTAATTCCGCGTGATATCAAGAAGCGGCTAATGGCACTAGATACTGCAAAGGATTTGAGCTCTGACAATATTACAGCAATTGTAATGAAGATATGTGCTCCAGGACTTGGCACACCACTATCCATGCTGCTCCAGAACAGCTACAACACTGTCATGTACCCGGCTATGTAGAAACTTATACAGGCACGCCGTGTAAACAAACAGCACAAACCGCACCCCACCCCCCCACCCCCTCTCATGCCAGTGATCGCCACTCAGTCCAGTCTCGATCATCAGTACAGAGATGGAAAGTATCTTGGACACGATCACTTTTTTGATCAACAATAACCTGCTCGCTGACTCTCCGTTGGTCTCCAACTGGATCACTCGGCTCCTGCTATATTTACAGTGTTTAATCCGAACATAGAAAAGAGAGCTCAACTCTCTATATGACAGTGAGAGTGACTGACCATGACACCAAGACATCACTTGACCAAGAATGGCATCAAGGAGCCTGAGAAAAATTTAGGCTAATTGGAATCAGTGCAGGTATAAACTCATGTTGGAGTCACACCCAGCACAAAGAAACATGGTTGAGGTACTTATTGATCAATCATCCAGTTATGGGACTTCACTGAAGGAGGTCATCAGGGTAGTTTCCATCACACAAAAATCTTCAGGCTCTTCATCACTGACCATCCAGGATGTCAGATGTAGGGGTATTCACTGATGATTGCACTGTGTTCAGCACCATTCATTTCTCCGTAGATACTGAAGCAGATGGTGCACAAATGCAGAAAGACCTGGGCAACATTCCGTTGTGGGCTGGCAACTGATAATGTGGCAGGTAATGGCCATCTCCAGGAAGAATGAGTAAGCACGTCCCATTCAACTGTTTTAATAAAACGATCGCTGAATCCCTCACTCTCAGCTTCCTACAGGTGATCGTTAAAAATAAACTGGACTGGAGTAACCATATAAATACTGTGGCCAGAAGACAGGTCAGAGGTTCTGAATCATGCTGCAAAATACTTACCTCCTAAATACCCAAACATGTCCACAATCTACAAGGCACTAGTCAACAGTGTGATACAATGCTCTCCATTTGCCTGGATGGGTGCAGCTCCCAAAACATTTAGGAAGCTGCAGGCCATTCCGTGCAAAGCACCTCACTTGATTGACCCCATCCTACAGCTGCAACATCTGCCCTCAGCACCAAAGTTTCACCGTGGCATCAATGTGTACCATCTCCAAGATGCACTGCAGCACCTAACCATGGCTGTTTATCCTGCATTTTCCATACCCACGACCAGGAACATCCAGCAGGTTAAGATCAGCTTATACATGGGCACGTCACCATTTGGAAGTTCCCCTCCAAACCATTCAACAACCTGACTTGAAACTACGTCACCATTCATCCTGTGTTTCTGGTCAGGAAACTGAGCGTCAAACCAGGGAACTAGGAAGTGACGGCTCATGACCGTTATTGTAGCTTAACAACATACATGGATTCAACTGAAAGAAAGTGAAATGAAGAATGATGTTCTGTACACAAATAGAAATCATTGTGTGGAACAGACTTCCAGATAGAGCAGTGATGTTGGAGTTGGTGCGGAAAGCTTCAGATTCTTTAAGAGATACCTGGGCGATGTGGGAGCGAGAGATACAATAAGCTTGAACCCGTCAGATGGATTTCCTCAGAATACCAATACTGGGAATCTATAACGCTGAACTGTGACGAGCCTGGAGATTGGTTACAAAACAAACGATAACGTGTGTTTAGTGTCTCCCATGGAGAACCTGACCCCCGGAAAGCACTGAGATCTACATGGGCTGCTCTCTTGTCATTAGCTGCGGTTTATATTAAGGGCAGGTTACATGTGAACATGCTTGGCCTAAATAGCCAAGTGGTTATGGTACTGGGTTTATAACCCTAAGATCAAAAGTTCAAATCTCACAATGACAAACTATGAAGCAATGTAACTTCATCTGAAACAGATGGAAACGGGTTTGTACTCGAAAGAGTTACATGTGAACATGCTTGGCCTAAACAGCCAAGTGGTTATGGTACTGGGTTTATAACCCCAAGATCAAGAGTTCAAATCTCACAATGACAAACTATGAAGCAATGTAACTTCATCTGAAACAGATGGAAACGGGTTTGTACTCGAAAGAGTTACATGTGAACATAAGCTTAGCCTAAATAGCCAAGTGGTTATGGTACTGGGTTTGTAACCCCAACTTCAAGAGTTCAAATCTCACAACGGCAAACTATGAAACAATATAACTTCATCTGAAACAGATGGAAATAGGTTTGTACTCGAAAGAGTTACATGTGAACATTGAGTAAAAGATTCCTTCAATCAACCAGTTCGTGTTGAGGATCCAGATACAACTGCTTTTTCACACAGCAACGCAGGATGAAATTCACAATTTTATTGTACATATATCAAGGGAATGTCTGCATCTCTGGATGGACCAGCATGGGTTGCCTTCTTGAACTACTGAGGACCATGTGGCATAGATATACTCTGCGCTGTTAGGTATGGAGTTCCAGGATTCTGAACCAGCAACAGTGAAGGAACAGAAATGTATGTCCATGTTATGAAAGTGCGTGACCTGGAGGATAACATCCAGGTGGTCTTGTTATCATATGTCCTTTTGATGGCACTGGCTGGGGATATGACCGCTGTTGTGCGAAGGGCCTTGGTAAATTTTGAGACCACTTTCCACCACCTCCCTTTACAGTCCCGTTTTGCACCCTCACTTTATAGGCCAACTTGCACTCCCGCTTTTTAAAGGCCATCTTCAGAACCCTACTTTTCAGACCAGCTTCCACACCCGCACATTAGGGTTCACCTTCACACTTACAGAGCAACTTTCACACCCCAACTAGATAGAACGCCTTCCACACCCACACTTTAAGGACCACCTTCACACGCCCAATTTACAGATCAGCTTCCTCACACCCGATTTACAGTCCGATGTCCACACCCCCCTTTGGCAGACTGCCTTCCCCCCACCTATTAACAGTCCATCTTCTTCACCCACTTCATACAAACGATCATGGACACCACCGGTTACAGACCACCCTCCACGCCCCCTCTTTTACATCAATTATAATACCCAATTTACAGACAAGATTGCAGACCCGAACTTTACACAAAATTATCCTCATCCCCCAGTTTGCAGGCCATATTCCACACCTGCATTTTAGAAACTGTATCACAAGCCCCACATTACAGACCACCTTTCACACCCCCACATTACAGACCACCTTTCACACCCCCACATTACAGACCACCTTTCACACCCCCACATTACAGACCACCTTTCAGACCACCACATTACAGACCACCTTTCAGACCACCACATTACAGACCACCTTTCACACTCCCACATTACAGACCACCTTTCACACCCCCACATTACAGACCACCTTTCACACCCCCACATTACAGACCACCTTCCACACCCCCACTTTACAGACCACCTTCCACACCCCCACTTTACAGACCACCTTTCAGACCACCAAATTACAGACCACCTTTCAGACCACCAAATTACAGACCACCTTTCAGACCACCAAATTACAGACCACCTTTCAGACCACCAAATTACAGGCCATGTTTCACACCCCCACATTACAGACCACCTTTCAGACCCCCACATTACAGACCACCTTTCAGACCCCCACATTACAGACCACCTTTCAGACCACGTTTCACACCCCCACATTTCATACCACCTTCTGCACACCCACTTATCAGACAACGTTCCACACCCTCACTTTACAGATCACGTTCCACAGACCCTTTACCTACCACATTTCACAACACCTTTCCAGGTCACCATCCACAGACACCTTGCAGATCAACATTCCTACCCGAACCACTTAGAGACCGCCTTCCACACCCCAACTTGCAAAGGCGAGGGTTGATTTTGGTCCTTAAATTGTGTGTTGAATGTGGTCTGTAAATTGCGGGTGCAGAAGGTGGTCTGTAAATGCTTGATTTGGAATGCAGATATAATAGAGGAAGAGGTATGGAATTTGGTCTGTAAAGGGGCTGTGGATGGTGGTCAGTTAAGTGTGGTGTGGGAGGTGGTATTTAAAGGAAGGGTGTGGAACATGGTCTGCAAAGTAGATTCAGGAGGCGGTCAGTTGAGAGGTTGCTGGCGGTGATCTGTAATGTTGGGTGCGGATTTGCAGACCACATTCCACACCCCCACTTTACAGACCACATTCCACACCCCCACTTTACAGACCACATTCCACACCCCACCGCTTGCAGACCACCTACCTCACCCCACTTTATGGAACGTCTTCCATACCCATTTACAAACCATCAACCTGCTCCCCTTGGCAGACCCTATTCCAAACCCCCTGCACAGACCACAATCCACACCCAACATTACAGATCACCGCCAGCAACCTCTCAACTGACCGCCTCCTGAATCTACTTTGCAGACCATGTTCCACACCCTTCCTTTAAATACCACCTCCCACACCACACTTAACTGACCACCATCCACAGCCCCTTTACAGACCAAATTCCATACCTCTTCCTCTATTATATCTGCATTCCAAATCAAGCATTTACAGACCACCTTCTGCACCATCAGTTTACGGACCACATTCAACACACAATTTAAGGACCAAAATCAACCCTCGCCTTCACAGTGCACCTTCCACACCCCTAATTAAAAAGCCACCTTCCGCACCCCCACTTTAAAGGCAACCTTCCACACCCCCTTTAAAGGCCAACTTGCACAACCCCACATTAAAGCCAACTTCCACACCCCAACTTTAGACACCATAAGCCACAACCCCCTTTCAAGTCGACCTTCCACACCCTGACTTTAGAGAAAACATTTCAAACATCCTTTACAGGCCAGCCTGCACACCCACACATTTAAACCTGCATCCACTACCCATTTAGAGACCACAGTCTTCATCTCACTTTACTGATCACCTTACAAACCCTCACTTTACAGAGTACCTTCGAAACACCCACTTTATTGACCACCTTCCACACCCACCTGTACAGTGGTCTGGAAATGTGGGTGTGTAAGTTGGCCTGTAAGCAGTGGGTTTGTTGAAGGTGGCTTTCAAACTTTGGCTGCGGTAGGTGTCCTGTGAAGACCTTCCAAGCCCTGACTTTACAGACCACCTTCAACACTCCCAACTTTACAGGCAAACATCCACATCCTGACTTTACAGACAACCTTCCACATCCACACTTTATAGATCAACATGCACACACCCACTTTAAAGACCTACTTCCACACTGCTACTTTATAGACGACCTTCCACACCCCACTTGACATGTCACCTTCCAAACAATTACAGACCAACTTCCACAGTCATCTTTTCAGATCAATTTCCACACTCGACTTTGCAGATCACCGTCCATACCCCCAAAGATTACACACCATCTTCCACATCACAATTTACAGACCACCTTCCACAATACATTTTACCAACCAAGTTCCACAGTCTTATTTTGCAGACCACCATTATGATCTCAATTTAGAGATACTTTTTCAATCCCCCCTTTAAGGAGCACCTTCTATACTTCCCTTTACAGCCCACATTCGAAACGCACTTAACAGACACCTTCCACAACCACTTTACAGACCACTAGCTCACTCCCCTTCATTTACAAACTTCCACATACCCCTTTACAGACAACCTCGCACACCTCACATTACAGACTGCCTTCCACACTCCTGTTTTCAGACCACCTAGCACAACCCAGTAAACATGTCACCTTCTGCACCTCCTTTACAGACCACCACCCACACCACACTATTCGGAACAACATCAACTAACCTTCACTGGCCTACTGCCACAATCGCACATTTACAGGCCTCCTTCCGCAAACAACCATTTAAATGCGAACAAGCACACCACACTTTACAAAAATCGTTCCACAAAACCCCTTTGGAGACCATATCTAACACCTCCCACACCTCACATTACAGACTGTCTTCCACACACCTGTTTGCAGAGCTCCTACTACAACCCAGTAAACATGTTGCCTTCTGCAGCTCCTTTACAGGTCACCATCTGCACCACCTTTACAGAGCACCTTCCACGCACAAACTTAACAGGCTTTCTTCCAAACACACTTTACAGGCCAATTTGCACAACCACCATCCTATAGACCACTTTCCATACCATCATATTAAGGATAAACTTTCACACCAGCCACTACAGGCCACCTTCCAAACCCCGACTTTACAGACCACCTTCTACACGCCCCTTTAATGGACACCATCCACACCCAGTTTAGAGAACTATAATCAACGCCCCACCCCCCCGACCCGTTAAGAGCCCACCATCTACACCTCTCTTTAGAGAGGACCTTCCACGCCCCAGTTAACAGACCTTCGTCCACAGTCCCACTATACATTCCCCCATTTACACCCCCAGTTTCTTCGCCAACTTCGTCACTCCCACACTACTGACCACCTTCACACGCCAACTTTACAGACCTCCATCGACACACTCACTTAACAGACCGACTTCCACAGCCCCTCTTTACATACCAACTTCACACCCCCACTTTACAGACCACCCTTTACAGGCCCCTTTCAAGATCACCATCCACACACACTTTACAGACCACGATCAACACCCCACTTTACAGCCCACCTTCGACACCTCTCTTTACAGACAAACTTCCAAACCCCAGTTCACAGTCCACCTCCACACTCCCAATTTACTGCCCACATTTCACACCCCCACTTTAAATATCACGTTCCTCACTCCGACTTTACAGTCCACCTTGTACAGCCGAATTTTACAGACGAACTTCCAGACGGTCTCTTAACAAACTCCCTTCACCTACCACTTTTCACACATCCTTTCCAGACTGCCTTCCACGGACACCTTTCAGATCAAATTATTTACACACTGCTTGAAGACCACCTTTCACTCCCCCAGTTTACCCATCACATTCCATAACTCAACTTACTGGTTAACTTCCACACACCACTTTACAGCCCACATTCCACAACTCACCGATTGAAGACAACCTAAAAAAACATACTTTAGGGAAGACCTTCCAAATACATTTTCAAAACACCAACCACGCTCCACTCGACGGGTCACATTCCAAAACATTTCTTTAAAGGCCGCCAATCGCACCCCACTTTACAAACCACCATCCGCACTGCCCCTTTAAAAACCACCTTCTAACCCCCTTTACAGATCCAACTCCAAATTCCATCCATCCATTAAAACTCGCTTTCCTAATGAAAATATTACAGACCACCATCCACACCTCAATTTAGAGATGCCCTTTCAACAACCCACTTTACAGACAACATTACAAAACCCCTTTTCAGGCCACTTGTCATGGCGACCCTTTAAATATCACCTTCCAAATCTCCTTGACAGACCCAATTCCATATAACTACATCCATTAAAACCTGCCTTCCAAGTGAAACATTTCCAGGCCACCTTCCACAAACCAACTAAGAGGCCCACTTTCAACAACCCACTTTACAGGCTAACTTTCACACCCCCTTTAAAGATCAGCTTCCAAACCGCTCTTCACAGACCACCATACACACCCCGCTTTACAGACAATCTTCCACACCCCAATCTACAGACTACCTTCAGTACCGTTCTGTTAAATACCTCCTTCTGCACACCCACTCTACTAAACACCTACCAGACCCCATTTCAGACACAATCCCGCACCCCTCAGTCCTTTAAAAGCCACCTTTCAACTCAAACCTTTACAGACCACTTTAGCACTTCATTTACAAACATGATCTCCGACTCCCCATTACAGACCAGCATCCTCAGACATGCATTAAAGAAAACCATCGACCCTCCCATTTTCAGACCAGCCTCCACTCCCTCACTTTACCAGCGACCTTATACATCCAATTTCATTAGCACATTCCACACTCCCCTTTACAGACAACCGTCAAACCACTTTTATATTCCAGCTTCCAAACATTCCTTTGCTGACCACATTCCCAACACCAAATTTTCAACACCACCTTACACAACCTACTTTAGAGACAACCTTCCACAACTCATTTACAAAACATTATCAACACACACCTTTACAAAGCACCTGCCCCATGCCCTTCAATAAAGCAACTTAGAGACCAACATTCACACCCCCCTTCAGAGACAACATTCCACACCGCTCTTTACAGACCACCTTCCCCGTGGCCTTCACAAAACACCAGGCACACATCAATTTTCAGTCCAAAATCTACAGCCCTCTTTACAGGCCACCTTACACACCCTCATTTTATCGGCCAAAAACCACATCCACAAATTGCAAACCACCATCCACAACCACACTTTACAGATGACATTCCAGACCACCTTTGCAGATCACCCTACACATGTCCACTTAACTGATCATGTTACACACCATCAATTTACAGGTCACCTTTCAAACCCCAATTACATGTCACCTTCCACTGCCCCTTTGCAGACCACATCCCACAACTCAATTTACACTCCTCCATAACCACACTTCTTTATATATCATAAGCCACACACCCCTTTTGAGAAGACCATCCATACCAACTTTTATAGACAAACTACCATGCCCCGCTTGACAAGTAGTCTTCTGCACTGCACGTTGGAGAGTACCACCCACACACCCTTCAAAGGCACCTTTCCACAACCCTATTTACAGACCTTCTACACCCGTCCTTAATAAACTATCTTCCAGAATCCCACTTAACTTAGCACCTTCCACAGCCCCTTTACAGAATAGCTTCGATACCCCTACTTTTCAGGACAGCTTCCAAACTCCCAATTTACAGACCACCTTGCAAAGCCCACTTTACAGCCCAGCTTCCAAACCATCACTTTAATGATCTCCCTCGAAACCCCCACTTAACTGATCACTTTCCATAGCCCCTCCTGACAGAGCACCTTGGATGCACGCACGTCATAGACCACCTTTCACATCCAGCTTTGCAGTGATCTTCAATGGTGATTGTGGAATGTAGTCCATTAGTCGTGGTCATGAGGAAGTTGGCCTTCAAAGAGTGGCTGTGGAAGATGGCCTGTCAAGACCTTATGCATCCCCAATTTACAGACCGCTTTCCAAAGCCCACTTAACAGACCACATTCCACAACCCCTTTCCAGACCAACATCAAAACCCCCATTTTACTGGACACCTTTTAGACCCCGCTCTGCAAGACAACTTTCACCCTGCCACATGATGGACCCAATTCCACAGTCCCAAATTACAGACCACCATTCACAACCCCACTTTACTGTCCACCTTGCAAACTTCCAATTAATGGATGACCATGCAGACACTCAACACTTACAAACCATTTCTCAACCGCTTTTCACAGACCACATTCCATACCCCCACTTTAAAGACCACCTACCACTCCCCCTTTACAGACCTCCTTCCACACCCCCATTATAAACCGCCTTCCACACATATCACCATCCAAACTCCTCTTTTCAGGCCAAAATCCAAACCCCCTTTACAGAAACGTTCCACAGCCCCTTTTGCAGTAACCCTTCCACACCCCTCTTTACAGCCCACCTTGAACAATGCACTTTGCAGACTAACGTGCACAACTCCACTTTATAGACCACCTTCCACGCACCAATTTACAGACTACTTTCAACACCATTCCATTATATACCACCTTACACACACCCACTTTGCTAACCATCTACCACACCCCCATTTCAAGCACAATCCCACACCCCTCACACCTTTAAAACCCAATTTTACATTTCAAACCATTACAGACCACCTTCAGCACACAACTTACAGACAAAATCCCGGACTCCCTTTTACAGTCCAGCATCCAGAGCCATGCATTAAAGACAAACATTCACACTCCCATTTACAGATCAACATCCACTCCCTCACTTTACTATCTACCTTACACACGCAACTTCAGAGAGCACATTCCACACTCACATTTGCAGACAACCTTCAAACCACATTTACATTTCAGCTTCCACACCCTCCTTTGCTGTCCATCTTCCACACACCACGGTTTGAAGGCTACCTTACACACCTCATTTACGGGCTAATTTCCACACATCCCTTTGCAGACCACCTTCCCCATGCCCTTCACAGAAAACCGGCCACACCACAACTTAGAGACCAACATTCACATTCCCCCTTTAGGGACCACTATCCACACCCCTCTTTACAGACCAACTTCCAGGTGGCCTTCACAAATCACCTGCCACATGTCAATTTACCGACTAACAGTCACCCCCTCCCCCCATCTTTCCAGAACAACTTCCAACCCCCATTTTATCGGCCACCTTCCGTATCCAGAAAATGCAAACCACCATCCACACCCTCAATTTACATACCACATTCCAGAACCCCTTTGCAGATCACCCTCCACATGTCTACTTAACAGATCATGGTCCTCTCCATCAATTTACAGGTCAGCTTTCATACCCCCTTTAGAAGCAAAATTCCACGCCCCCCTTGCAGACCACGTTCCACATGGCAATGTACACACCATCAGACACACACTTGGTTACATAACACACTCCACAGTCCCCTTTTACAGACAATCATCTGCACCCCCTTTGCAGACCACTATCAACAACAATCATTACAAACCACCTAACATGCTCTCCCTTTACAGAGCATCTTTCACACCAATCTTTAAAGATCTCCACCCACTTAAATAAGTACCTTCCTCACCCTTTTTACAGACCACTTTCCACACTGCCACATTTCAGGACAAATTCCACAGCCACATCTTACAGGCAACCTTCTACAGCACACTTTACAGCGCACCTTCCAAACTGCAAATTTACTGATCACCTTCCAAAACCCCACTTAACAGAGCGACTTCCAAACCCTCACGTCGTAGGCCACCTTTCACATCCAAATTTACAGTGATCCTCAATGGTGACTTTGGAAGATGATCTGTAAATTGTAGCCTTCAAAGTGTGCCTATGGAACGTGGTCTGTGAAGATGTTACACACACCCAAATTGCAGACCACCTTCCAAAGCCCACTTTACGGGCCAGCTTCTAGAGCTCACTTTACAGATGACCGTCAAACACCACATTTCAAACGAGACCTTTTAGGCCCCAATTTACATGACAAATACTATATTCCCACTTTATGGAACAAATTCCACAATCCCACTTTATAGACCACCTTCCATAATCCCACTTTACAGACCATCTTCCACATTCCCAATATATGGGCAAGCTTCCAAACTCCAACTTTAGAGCTCATTTTCCGAATTCCCAATTTGGATACCAAACCTCCACACCCCCTCTTTACAGGCAACCATCCACACCCCAATTTATAGATGACCATCCACACTAAAATCAATTGCAAACCATCTTCCCCAACCGCTCTTCACATACCACATTCCACAACGCTACATTACAGATCATCAACCCCCACCCCCCACTTAACAGACCACCATCCACAACCCATCGTTACAGAACACCACACACACCCCAAAAACAGACCACATTCTATAACCTCCATATAAATAAGCTCGTCCCCAAAATGCATTTAAATACCAGCTTCGAAACCCCTTTTACATAACCAATTCCACACTCCACCATCCATTAAAATGTGCTTTCCAAATGAATCATTTACAGTCCACCTTACAGACTCAAATTTGGAAAACCACCTTAAACAACTCAACTTATAGACCTCTTTATAGAAGCAATTTTCAGACCAACCCCCAAGGTTTCCTTTAACGTCCACCTTTCACACCACCATTTAGAGACTCCCTTCCACACACCCCTTTAGTGTCTGCCTTCCACACCCCCCCTTAGCAAACCAGCTTCCACCCCCCCGCCCCCGCCATTTACAGAATAGCTTCCACACCCTCCCTTTAATTACCACCCTAAAATCCCCTTCCCAGACCCAATTCCACACCACTCCATTCAGTAAACGCTGACTTCCAAATGAAACTTTTAAAGACCACCTTCAAATCACCAATTTAGAGACCCCACCATACACAACTCACTTTACAGGTCACCTTAAAGAACCGATTTACATAGAAACTACCACACGCCATATTACAGTACACATTCCGTACCCAATTTAAATCTCTCTTTTTACACACTCCCTTTACATATTACCTTCCACACCATCTTCCATACCAACCTCCCCACCGCCCCTCTTCTTAACAGGCTACTTTCCACAATCCATTTAAAGACCGCCATACAAAGCCCTTGAAAGGCCACCTTCCACACCTCACTTTAGGGACCGCATTCCACGCCTTGTTTACAGACGACAATCCAAACTTTCCTTTAAAGGCCACCTTTCACACCAAATGCAAAATAACACAATTCACTCTGCCCCCAATCAGACCACCTTGCACACTCCATCAACAGACCTACATGCACACCAATCGTTACAGATCATATTCCATCCCGTACATTACAGACCACACTTTACAGTCTAACGTTCACAGCCCCGATACAGACAATCTTCCAAAGCACAAGTTAAGGACTGCCTTCAACACCGCTCCATTAAATAACTTCTTCCGCACACCGAATTTACTAACCTACTACCACACACCCATTACAGAGTCAATTCCACATCCCTCCCTCCTTTAAAACCTAACATCCAAGTCAAAAATTTACATCACCACCTTCAGCACACAATTTACAGACAAAATCCCATACTCCCCTTAACACACGTCCCTCCACACCAACGCATTACAGCAAACCACCCACACTCACATTTCATCATCAGCTACTACACACTCACTTTACAGAATACCTCACACACCCAACTTTACACGGAACATTACACACTCCCCTATGCAGGCAACCTTCAAAACACTTTTACAGACCAGTTTCGACAAACCCCTCTGCTGAAATCCTTCCAAATGTACTACCACACCTCCCACTTCGAATACCATCTTCCACTCTCTCACTTTGCAGACCATCTTCCACTTGTCCACTTAACAGGCCACATTCCACACCATCAATTAACAAGTCATCTTTCACAAACATTTTACAGACCACCTAGAAAAGCTTCATTGCAGACCACCTCCCAAAAACCGATTTACACACCTCCATATTGGCATTTCTTTTTTTGACCTCCTTCCACACACCTGATTACAAGCCTGCATTGCAGTTTGAAGACCACCATGAACACGACCCATTGCAGACAATGTATCAGGCCTTCTTTACAGACCATATTCCACACTGAACTTTAAGGACCACCACCACACCCCCTTCAGTGACAAGCTTCCGCACCCTGCTTTGCAGTCCACCAACTTAAACAACCTTTGCAGACAAGCTTCTGCACCCCGCTTTGCAGGCCACTATCCACAACCACTTTACAGATCACCTTCCACATCTGTCTTTCAGGTTACCAACCGCACCCTGCCACCCTGACATTCATAATTTCACACCCCGTGGCTTAGAGACCACTTTTCGCAACATCCTTTCCAGGCTGCCTACCATTGCCCCCCACCCCCACCAACCTCCACGTTAAGGACCATCATCTACACCCCCCTTTACAAGGGCACCGACCAAACCCCACCACCTGCACATCCCATTCATCATCTCACATTAAGGCTACCTTCCACATCCCTTTTACAGGCCGCCAACCTAACTCATCATTAAATACCACCTTCCACACCCCGATCAGACCTCAATCCACACCACTGCCCCTTTCAAAACCACATTGCAGATCCATATTCACAGACCACCTTGCTCTCCAGCACCTGGCTTCCCCTCTTGTACATCACCCCCATTCCCATTTTGGGCTTCGTGTTTCTCATCACCAGCTCACCTACTTATCTGACCTCCTAGCACATAATCTGGTGCCTTTTCAGCCCCCCAACACCTCCTCCCAAAATGTCAATCGTCCCTTTCTCCCGTTCCCTGCTTTTACAACATCAGCTGGGCCTGAGGCATTGGCACCCAGAGGAGTGTATTAAATGGGGTGGGCAGCCTGCAGTGTCTGCCAAGTGACGGTTGGTTCTCCCTCACCCGGTGCACACCAGATTTGCCAAGCCGGAAAAAGAAATGAATAGTGGCTGAAGCTTTGGAGAGAAAAATTGGAAAGACCAAATGCACACTTGGTGACTGCTTTGCAGAACACCTTCGCTCTATCTGCAAGCGTTACCTAGACCTCCCTGTCGCTAGCCATTTCAACACTCCACCCTGCTCTCATGCCAACATGTCCGTCCTTGACCTGCTGCAATGTTCCGGTGAAGCTCAACGCAAACTGGAGGAACAGCACCTCATCTTCCGACTAGGCACTTTACAGCCTTCCTGACTGAATATTGAGTTCAACAATTTTAGATCATGAACTCTCTTCTCCATCCCCACCCCCCCGCCGACTTCTTTTTCTAATAATTTATATAGATTTATCTTTTCCAACCGACTTCCATTATTTTTAAATGTATTTCCATCCATCATTTTATCTGTACCGTTTAGTCTTTTTCGATTCCTTCACCCCACCCCACAGGGCTATCTGCACCTTGCTTGTCCTGCTTTCGACCCTTAATTTACACATCCTCATATAATATCACCACCTTCAACACCTTTTGTCCTTTTGTCTGTGACATCTTTTGGTTATCTCCACCTATCAGTGGCCCTCTATCCAGCTCTACAACCCCCATCCCCCCACCTCCACTTAAACCAACTTATATTTCACATCATTTCTATTTTACGTAGTTCTGTTCAAGGGTCTTTCGGACTAGATGCTGCCGGACCTGCTGGGTTTTTCCAGGAATTTTTGGTTTTGTTGTGGCTGAAGATTTGACGGTCCACAGGGGTCTGCTCTGATGCCCCGTTAATGAACAATCATGAGATGCAACTTGGTTCCCACCTTTTACCAGGGGGATAGTGGAGCTGCTCTTATCCCACTGTCAATGTGGGTCAGGAACCCCCATACAGGCCTCCCAGTGTCAGGGCAAAGTTTTTTTTTATCTTCCCTTCACCCAGTCCACCCTCGAACAACACAATTCCCGCTGCTGGAGGATGTGGTCGATAGCACCCAGCGTCATTGTGTAAATGTTGTCAGTCATGTAGTTTGATGGATCATAACATGAAAATTTCGGGCACTCATGTATGTGTATTGGCTGTTTACTGTGAGGTCACTAATATGCATTTTGCTGGATGCTGGATGTTTTTGTAAGGTAAATTAGATCATGCTGTTCCAGCACTGACTGCAATTAATTCAAGTCTGCATGGGATTTAAATGTCTCTGTCACTTATTAGATCGACTGTAAAGAACACAGAAGGTTCGTGCAATATTCTTCCCTATATTAATTAATATGGAAGAGGTTGCTTTTTTAACAGTTTGGATTTACTCACAATAATTCAATTTATTTGATGATCAAACCCTCTGTACAAACGTTAGAGATCTCCAACCCACTATGTGAATTTTAATTTTGGGATTTACCTGAATTAAGTTTAACATGGATTCAGAAATTGAATTGTTGAACTAAGCTCAGAGTTTGTTTTGGAATTTCTTAAAATATATTACGTGACCTGTGAAGCATGTTAATTATCAAACTGTGTAAAGCTGCTACATTCAATGTTTTTAAAAGTTATAAAAAAAGTATCCTTGATGGTCTATGTTCTAAGCTGACTAATAAGAAGTACAGCCACTCTTCAAAAGCAATAGGCCTTTAGATTCCAAACACCTGGAGGCTGAGTGGATGATCCATGTGATTCACTCTAGTACCACTGATTCCAGTCATCAGTTAATTCGACTAATTCCGCATGGCTTCAAGAAACAGAAAATGGCACTGGATACTGAGCTATGAACCCTGACAATATTCCACCAAGAGCACTGAAGACTTGTGTTCCAGGATTTGCTGCACCCTTAGCCAAGCTATTCCAGGAGAGCTAAAAGAGCGGCATCTACCTTACTAAGTGAAACATTATCCAGGTGTGTCCTTTGCAAAAGTAGGACAAACCAACCAGTGACCGCCTCTCAGTCCGGTCTCGATCAAAATAATAATAATAGAACGTATCATCGACACGTTCATGTTTTTCCCTAGCAGTAACCTGCTCGTTGACTTTCAGTTTAGTTTCCCCCAGGATCATTGTGCTCCTGGTCTGTTTACAGTACTTTATCGAAACATGCACAACAGAGCTGAATTCTAGAGGTGGGGGTGAGATTGATGGCCCATGACATCAAGGTAGCAGTTGAGCAAGTGTGGCATAAAGGGGCCCTAGCAAAACCGACGGTAATGGGAGGATGGAAACAAGTCCTTTCATTGGAAAGGAACCTGGCACAAAGGTACATGGTGAAGTTGTTTTCAGTGAATCATCGCATTTGGAAGATGTCACTGCAGGAGATCCTCAGGGCAGATATCTGGACACAAATATCTCCAGTCTCTTCATCAATGACCTTCCATCCATCAGACCATCAGAAATGGGGGTGTTCACTGATGATCGCACAGCGTTCAGCACCATTTGTGTGTCCTTAGACACGGAAGCGGATCAAGCCCAAATGCAGGAAGAGCTGGGAACTATTCAGTTGTGGATTGAAAAGTGACATGTAACTTTTGTATCACACAAGGGCCAGGCAATGATCATCTCCAGGAAGAAATTTCAAAAAACTCCCATTCCACTGCATCGCTGATTCTCTCATTCTCAAAATCCTAAGGGTTACCATAATCGAAACCTGAACTGGAGTAGCCATCAAAAGTCTGTGGCTACAATAGCAGGTCAGACGTTATGCATCCTGCGGCGAATTATTCACCTCTTGACTACCCAAACATGTCACCAATCTACAAAGCACACATCAACACTGTGATGCAATACTCTCCATTGGCCTGCATGATTGCAGCTCCCAAAAGATTCAGGAAGCCCCAAACCATCCAGGGCAGAGCAACTCTCTTGAATGGCACAACATCCACCACCTTCATCATCTGCCACCTGCACCGCCTTATCACAGAAGCATCAGTCTGTACCACCTCCCCGATGCAACGCAGCATCTCAACATTGGCTCCCCTCCTGCATCATTCAAACTGACGGCCACTAACATCCAGTAGAACTAGGAATGGATACACATGTGAACGCCACCATTTGTACCATCCCTGCCAAGCCACTCAATAATTTGACTTGACATCATGTCACTGTTCCTTTGTTGTTTCTAGTCAGGAAACTAAGTGTCAAACGAGGGGATGAAGTCTAATGCCCGTTACTGTAGGTAAGCACCAGACATAGATTAAACTGATAGAAAGCAAAATGAAGATTGACATCAGAAATTTTTGTACACAAATAGTGAACATCGTGGGTCACAGACTTCCACAATGGGTAGTGATGGTGGAGGTGGGGCAAAAATCTTGAGATTGATTAAGAAATACCTGGACGATGTCGGAGCGAGCGATACAATGAACTTGAATACGTCAGATGGAAATCCTCATTATGATATTATTTCTGATAAGGCTGAACTTTGTCAAGTCTGGAGATGAGTCTCAAAGCTAATAGATAACCTGTCTGTAGTTGCTCCAAATAGACAGCCTAACCCCTGGAAATAACTTTGATCTACATGGGCCTCTCTCCTGGCACTAGCTGTGGTTTATACTAAGGACAGTGTGCATGTGAACTGTGAATATAAGTAACTCACATTTTTTTGCATGTATATTAATGGATACTGCATCTCCAAATGGACCAGCATTTATTGCCCATCCCAAATTGCCCTCGAGAAGGTGATGGTCAGCTGCCTTCTTGAATGTCTGCAGTCCATGAGACATAGATAGAAACAGCGCTATGAGGAATGGTGTTCCAGGATTTTGAACCAGCGACAATGAAGGAACGACAATATATTTCCCTGAAATGATGGTGTATGACGTGGAGGGTAACAACCTGGTGGTGTTATCATACGTTAGCTGCCCCTGTACATTTGATTGCAGAGGCCGGGAATATGAACGTTGATATGTGAAGAGACTTGGTCATTTCCTGCAGTGCATTTTGTGGCCCATAAACAAAGCTGCCAATGTGTGACTGTAGTGCAGGGAGTAAATGTTTGTGGATGTGGTGAAAATACAGGGGGCTATTTTGTCCTGATAGTTTCAAGCTCAACAATTGGTGTTGGAGCTGCACTCATCCCTGCAAGCGGGTATTATTCCTTTTCACTCCTGACCAGTGCCGTGTAGGACGCTGACAGTCTCTGAGGAGTCAGGAGATGAGTTACTGGCCACAGGATTTCAAGCCTCTCACCTGCCCTTGTAGACACAGTGTGTATATGTCTGTACAGTTCAGGCTCTCATCAATGGTAAACCCCAGAACTTGATAATCTCAGCTTCAGTGATGACAATGTAATTGATTGTTAAGGGGTGAAAGTTAGAATCTCTCTTGCTGGAGATGGTAACTGCCTGGTACTTGTGTGTCGTTAAAGTTACTTGCCAATTATCAGCCCAAGCCTGGGTTCTGCCCAAGTCTTTCTGCATTTGTACATGGACTATTTGGTTTTTTGAGGAGTCGAGAATGCTAATGAAAATTCAGCAATCACCAGAGAACATCCCTACTTCTGACCTTATGATGGAACGAAGGTCATTGATGAAACAACTGAAGCTGGTTGGGCTGAAAGCATTTCCCTGAGGAGCTTCTGAAGTGATGTTCCACAGCTGAAATTACTGACCTCCAACAACTGCAACAATATCTTATGTACGCTGAAGATGACTACAACCTCTGGGGATATTTCTCACTGAATGCCATCGGCTGCAGTTTTACTCAGGCTCCTCGAAACCAGGCTCTGTCAAATACGGCCTTGTTATCAATTGCAGTCACTCTCACCTCAATGAGCATTTGGCTGGTTAGCAAGTGATGGTGATGCTTGACAGCTCTGTTGCTAATACCTTCCTTTTTTTTCACTAATTATTGGTAGTGAGCCGATTGAGAGGGATTACCTGTGTTGGATTAGTTATGCTTTGTTAGTACAGGTCATACCTCCGCATTTGTCAACATTGCTGCGTAGATGCCAGTGTTGTCGTTGTGATGGAGCAGGTTGGTTATTCGTGGGCAAGTTCAGGCGGACAAGTCTTCATTACAATTTCCAGAATATTGTCAGGTTCCATTGCCCTTGCAGTATCCTTTGCCTTGAGACAATTCTTGATATCACTCGGTGTGAATGCAATGAGCTGAGGAGTGGAATCAGAGATGATGGGGACATCCCATGAAGGCTGAGCTGCATCATTTGCTCAGCGTTTCTGGCTGAAGATTGTTGCAAATGTTTAAACCTTATATTTTACACTGAGTATTGGGCACAGCCGTCATTGACTATGAGGATTCGTGTGGAGCCAAGTCCTCTGCCAGTGAGACATTTAATTGTCCACCACAATTCAGAACTGGATGTCGCAATACTGCAGAGGATAGGTCTGATCATTTGATTGTTTACTCATTGTCCTCTGTCTATCCATTGCTGCTTACGTTGTTTGGCATTGAAGTTGCTTAATGTGCTGATGTTCCTGGTGTAGCCCCTTGCACGCTTTACTAAACTACTGTTGATTTTCTGGCTTGCAGATAATGGTCGAGTGGGGGATATGCTGGGCCAGAAGTTGATGGCTGAGCGTATTTCTGATCTACAGGTGGCCTACAGTGCCTCATAGATGCTCATTTTCTAGGTCTGTTCGCACACTACTCCATTTAGCACAGAGGCAGTGCAACATCACGAAATGTTTTTAATTGCCAATGTGAAAACCGGGCTTCCTCTCCACAAGGACTTTGCGTTGATCACTCCGACAGCGAATGTTATAGACAGATGAATCTGCGGCAAGAAGATTGATGAGGCTGAGATCAGTTAAGTTTTCCCCTCTTGCTGAGTCCTTCAGCACCGCAGCAGAGGCAATCTAGCAGCTATTTCCTTCAGTACTAGGACACTTTGGTCTGTAGTGTTGCCACAGTCACTCCTGGTGATGAACACTAATGTCCGCCTTACTGATTACATTCTGTGCCCTCGCCACCATCGTTGTTTCCCCCAAGTTGTGTTCAGACTGCAGAGTTCTGATTCAACAACTGTAAGTTGGTTTGATGTGGTGATGGGGAAGGGCTGTGGGTGGTTAGCCTGGCTTCATAATCAACAGGGAGTTCCCTCACCCATATTTGACCTGATACCATGAGACTTTATGTCCTCCGGAGTCGATAATTAAGACTCCCTTGGCAAATTTTTGCCGACAGTAGACCACCTATCACGTCTGATGGATCTGTTTTGCTGGTGAGAGGATGTACCCGAGGGTAGAGAAGGTGGTGTCTGGGAAATTTTCTGTAACGAATGATTTTGCAAGTCGGACTATGTCAGGCTGTTGCTTAACCAGCCTCTGATAAAGCTCTCTCCATATCGGCACTAGCCCCAGATCTTATGATGGAAAACTTGTCAGGGTTGACCGGGCTTGGTTAACCATTGTCCTATCTTGTCCCGAGTCCTATGCCGGTTGATCTGTCCAATAAAATTATTTTCCTGTGTTTTTTTTTAGTGCATGATACAAATGAGTGTCTTGCAAGGTCATTTCAAAATGCTTTGAGATGTAAACGACATTCCTGTGGGTCTGAGGTCGCTTGCAGTCCAGTCCACGTAACAACAACATATTTGCTTCCCTCAAGGGCATTATGGTGTTAGTTGCAGAGTAAAGACCCCTGTACAGTATTCTATCAATCACTCTCAGTACAGGTAAAGGAAACAGCTTTATCATTGACTTAACTTTGCATTCACTGTCCATCTGCTCCATCACTGCTCTTGCTTGCACTGTTAATTCTCATCCAGGTAGCAGACTGGTGAAGCATTGTGCAAGGTGCCTGCCTCAAAGGATTAACTCCCCCGTGTTTCTGGGTTCTTTATGTACAGTAAAACTGTGGTCAGTAATGTGTATGAATTTGTGCTGAATACTCCAGTGTTGCTAAGTGAAATGATTGACTTGAACACTGTCCCACAGAAAATGAGAAACCATTCCCATCTTAAACACACTTTGAACTTTCACCCAATAACAGTTAACTTGCATATCAAAGTTAACCAAGGTGAATAAAATTCCCAGAGGTTTTATCATTTCTTACTACAGAGGCTGAGTGAGTTTAATAATTATTTGGAAGAGAATGTTCTGTGGAATTTGCCAGATAAATTGTTTTGGGATGTTGTAAAAATATTTTTTTTGATATTATGAAACTAATTGGTAAAATACATCTATTTTTCTTTTTTCAACATGCTGCAATTATTTCAAGAAAACAAATATATGTTTGTTTATGATTTCCAATGTGAGGAGCATTAATTCCAACAATTGAACAGAAACATTCACCTGTCTTATTCCAAGACAAGTTGCACAGCACAATATTTCACACCAAACTTTGGACAAATTTAAATGAAGCTCTGCAGGAGATGGAGAATATGATCAATGTTCGTACTGTCAGCTCTAACAGATGATTCCAATCACTTGGAATGAAGCGGCGATGTGAAGTGGAAGATTACTAATTTATAGATTTCAAATTATTCCCATAAACCAAAGTAGTACTTTCATTCCACAGAATTTCCAGATTCTTTTCAGGGTTGGGATCTGGATTCACAGACGGAAACTAAAGAAAACGTTTGTCAGCCTTCATGTCAATCAGTCATGGGGAAATCAGATATTTATAGCGATCATGTTAATATTTAACTTCATGCTCTCACCATGAGACTGCTTAGATAATCTAAAATGATTCCAGTATTCAGTAATTGATTAAAACATTGGTCTCAATGTAGAAATGTAATTAAATTCTGAATCCTACCTTCATATAATGCAGTACAGCATACGCTCGGTGAGATAGAAGGGACAAGGAATGAGATAATTACATGACTGATGCATTGACAGTCCACAAAGCTGCACTAACGTTGCCTTTTATTGTGTCTTGGGGTATGGGTATCTCAGATAAGGCTGTGGTTTGTTGACCATATCAGATTCTATTTGAGAATGGCGTAGTGAGGATGCATTCACCAGTACAAACTTATTTTTTTGAGAGATATGATACATTATGATTGGCAAGTTCTGCCATTTCAGAGGGGCTCAATCACTGTAATGTAGCTTTAAGTTGTTGGCAATAGGAGTGAGTAAAGTGATATATCGAAGTGGAAATTGACAGTCAAATAAATGCTGGTGATCTATCTGTATGGGTGGTGACCATTAGATATTAGAAAGTGACGTTTATGGATGGATAGTGACATTAATTCTGATTGCACTGATGAATGTGGAGTTAGAACTTACTTACATGTGGTCAGTGATGTACCTGGATGGAGAGAGGCAATGAAAATGCTTTTAATGATAACTGTAGATGTATTGTGTGAATAAAATGAGATCAGGGATCTATCTGGATGGATTCTGACAATGGGCATGTGCAAAGTGATCTATGGGGGTGAGTAGTATTATTTAAGTGAGGTTAGTGACGTAGCATGGTGGATATTGACAATGAACATGTGCTATGTGATCTTTGGAGTGTTATGGAATTGATAAAGTGAGATGTTTGATGTATCTGGATTTGTGGTGAAAATGATAATGTGCCTTCTGATCAATGGGGATGTAAAGCATTAATAAACTGAGTTCAGTGATGTATCATGATGGAGAGAGACAATGAAGATGTGGTTAATGATCAATGGAATATGGACTTTTAATAAAGTAAGGTCAATGTTGTGTCTGGATGTGGAGTGTCAATGAACGTATGCTTAGTTATCTATGGGGGTGGGGGGTTATAGTTTTAATAAAGTGGAGTCCGTGATCGAACTGAATGGACAGTGAAAATAAGAGTGAGGTCAGTGATCTAACTGGATGAATAGTAACAATAGCATGTTTGACATCACATCCATAAAGATTCACTACCTCCACCACCGACACATATTAGCAGCAATCTGCATTATCTAAAAGATGCATTGAGTATTTCACCAAGTCTCCTTTGACAGCGCATTGCAAGCCCAAGACCACTACCACCTTGAAGGACACCTGCAGCAGATAGATGGGAGCTCCACTACCTGGATGTCTCCCCTCCAATAAACTCACCATCCGTACTTGGAAAAACATCACTGTTCCTTCACAGTCGCTATGTCAAAATCCTGGAAATCCCATCCTTACAGTTCTGTGGATGGGCTGCAACTCTACAAGAAGGCAGCTCAGCACTAACTTCTCAAAGGCAACTAGGGATGGGGCTTAAATTCTGGCCCATCTACCAAAACACATATTCTGTGAATGAAGAGAAATAAATATATTAGTTTATGGTCAGTGATTTAAATGGATGAATACTGACAAAATGAGAGAGGTTAGTGATCTAACTGAATGGGTAGTGGCAATAAGAGGGAGATAAGCGATCTAACTGGATGAATATTGACTTTAAGAGGGATGTCAGTGATTCGACATAATGGGCAGATCAAAGAGATTGAGGACACTGACCTTCCTAGTTGAATAGTGATAATAATATTGAGGTTAGTGATGTAACTGGATTGATATTGACACTCGGTATAAGGTAACCTCATCAGGCTGGATGGATAGTGAGAATCAGCGTAAGTTCAATGAGCTAACAGGAAGGGCAGTGTCGATACGAGTCAGGTCAGTGACCCAAGTGAAAATAGGACTGAAGTCAGTGATCTAACTGGAACGGCAGTGTCGTTAAGAGTGAGGTCCGTTATCTAACTGGGTGGATAGTGACAAGAAGAGTAAATTCATGACTGAATGCATAGGGCGCATAAGAACATAAAGTACATGAGGAGGTGAATGATGATTTGCCTCTCAAACCTGCTCTGCCTTTCAATAAGATCTTTGTTGACCTGCCTAAGGCCTCATCACCTCTTTCGCTCCAGCTCTCATAGCCCTCCCAGACTTTTCAAACATATATCTATCTTTTCTTTAAATACATCCATTCACGCAGCCTTCCCAACTCTCTGGGGTAGAGAATTCCAGGCATTCAATAGGCCGTAAAAAATGAATTAAAATGCATCTCTGAGCTAAATGTATTTCCCTTTTTCTGTTTCTGCGTCCATTAGTTCGAGATTCCCCCACTCCTGAAAGCGTCATCTCCACATCTGCCTTGAAACGCCCCCTATGAATCCTGCATGTGTGAATATTTTAAACTTTAATGAATAAAGTCCTAGAGTATTTAGCCGTTCTTGATAAGTCAAACCCTTCATCACGGGGATTAGTCTAATGATTCCCTACGGAACTTGCTCCAATACAAATGTTTAATTTCTTAAGTACTGGGACCCAAAATGTTTTCAGTACTCCAAGTGCAGCTTCATCGACACCATGTACGGTTCCAAGAAGACTTCAATATATTAAAAAGCCAACCATCTGGCAATACAAACGGAAATTCAATTAGCCTTCTTAAATACTTGTTGCACCTGCATGCTAACATGTAAAAGAAGTTACAATAATGGAGAAGTCAGTGAACCATCCAGGTGGACAGTGACAGCAACAGTGAATTCAATTATCTAACTGGATGCATAATGACAATTAGAGAGCTCCATGATGTAACTTAATGGACAGTGACAATAAGAGTTAGATCAGCTTTCTAAATGGATGGACAGTGACAATAAAAGTGACTTCATGGTCTAACTGGATGCATAGTGACAATAAAAGTGACTTCAGTGATCTAACTATATGGATAGTGACAATAAAACTGAGGTAAGTGATGGATCAGCTTGGGTGGTGGCGTTTAGAGTAAGTAAGTGATGTGCTCACCAAACTCAAATATAAGCACTCGAATGTAGACCAGAGCAGCACTCTAGTGCAGACAAAATCGGTACTGTAACATGGTCTGTTATTATACTTTCTGATTCTAACCTCTTTTACAGTCACATGGTAGTAGCGAAATTTCTAAAGTCCTTCTTAAACGTATAATAACTGTGCACTAATGTGGCAGAATTGGACAGAGTCAGCATGGATTTACGAAAGGGAAATCATGCCTGACATAACTACTCGAATTTTTCGAGAATGTACCTGGTAGAGTTCATGAGGTGGAGCCAGTTGATATGGTTTATTTGGACTTTCAGAACGCTTTCAACAAAGTCCCACACAAGAGAGTAGAGTTGGAAATCAAAGCTCATGGGATTGGAGGTGGTGTATTGAGATAGACAGAAAACTGATAGGCAGATAGGAAACAAAGGATGGGAATGAACGTGTTTCAAGCCGAATGGCAGGAAGGGATTAGTGGAGTACCACAATCTTAAGTGCGGGGACCCCAGCTATTCACACCATATATTAATTATTTAACTGAGGGAACTAAATGTAATTTCTCTGAATTTACAAAATACACAAAGCTGCGTGGGAGTGTGAGCAGTGAGGAGGATGCAGTGATGCCTCAGTGTGATTTGTACAAGCTGAGTGACTGGGCAAATGCATTTCAGATAAATATGAAGTTATCCACTTTGCAAGCAAATACAGGAAAAACTGGAAAGCAGATTATTATCCTAATGGCTAAAAATTGAGAGTGGAGTGTGAAACGAGATCTGGGTGTTCTCGTCCACCAGTCGCTGAAGGTAAGCATGCAGTTGCAGTAGGCAGTAAAGAAAGCAAATGAAATTTTGGCTTGCATAGCTAGAGGATGCGAGCACAGAAGCAGGTATATACTGCTGCAAATATACAGGGCCTTCGTGAGACAACACCTGGAATAATGTGTGCAGTTTTGGTCTCCTTACCTGAGAAAGGAAGTTCTTGCTGTAGAGGGAGTGTAGTGAAGGTTTACCAGACAGATTCCTGGAATGGCAGGAATGAAATATGACGAGAGATTAACTCGGTTCGCATGATATTCACTGGAGTAAAGAAGAATGAGGAGGAATCTCATAGAAACCTACAATATTCTGACAGGACAAGGCAATGTAGGTGCAGGAACATTGTTCCCAGTGGTGGGGGAGTCCAGAACCAGGGGCCACAGCCTGTGTATACAGGGTAGAGCACTTGGCCTGAACTGAATAGAAATTTCTTCACACAATGAGTGGTGAACATGTGGAAAGTACTTGAGGCCAAAAAGCTTATGTTTTCAAGAATGATATGGATATTTATTTTGGGACAAAAGGTACCAAAGGATATAGGGATAAAGTGGAAGGAGGCTACTGAATTGGAGGATCAGCCAGGATCATTATGAATGGTGGTGCAGGCTTGAAGGGCCAAATGGCCTACTCTTGCTCCTATTTTTGTATGTTTCTATGCACCTGTCATGTAGTGACACTTGGAGTGTGCAAGTGTTGCATCTGATTGCTATTCATAATCAGGATCATGTCAGTGATGCTTCAGGATTGCTCGTGACAAAACTATCGAGGTGGTTAATGCATCTGCAGGGGAAGTGACCAGATAATGAGGTCAGCAAGGCACATGACAGCTGTGCAAATCAAGGATTGCCAAGAAGGTTGCAATAGGGTCATGCATAGCGAATTATTCTAATTTTCCACTGTCCCATCCTACACTTCCAGGACAGGTATAGTCACCGGTTTAAATAGTGAGTCCTCCTCCCTTTCCTGTGTCCCCACCAGATATTCAAAGAGCTTTATATATTCATGCAGAACACAGAAAAATTCTCATTGGACACACTCTCATCAAAAAGTCCACAGGCTATCAGCACAGGCAGAAAAAGTCAGGCTTAATGGCACCCCAAAATTTGTCCACCAAACGCTCCCAATTCAAGTTCTTTGCGATGTTAGATGCAAGTGGAGCTCCACCTGCTCTGTCCACCATACACTCCCAGTACAGGTACAGAACAGGTTTATATGCAGGTAAACCTTCCTCTTCACGTCCCTTTCATACACTCGCACGACAGGAAAAATATAGAGTTAGGTGCGGAATGAAGCATCCTGTATGCTGCCCCATCAACACACACAGCAGATGTTGAATGGGTTTAGATTTATATAGTGAAGCTCAATTTTTACTGTCAACTTCCAATATTATTAACGCAGGGAAGCTCAGGATTAGTTAAAGAATAAAGCACCTTCTACACTTTCTCATCAAACACCCGTAAGCCACTTACAGCATGGGCTTAGATAAAGAGAAAATATATCTGTACATGCTCACCACCATACACAAGGTTGTGCAGGCACATGTTATATGTGAATTAAAGCTTCCTCCACTCTTCCCATCAAACACTTCCAGAGCAGGTAGATCCAATTGTTAGATAAAGGATAATGCATCTTCTGGTCAGTCCGCTTCAGGCACTTTCAGGACAGATGCAACTTGATGTTAGAAGGGGAGTCAAGCTTTCTGCATAATACTCACATCAAACAGATCCTGTCCAGTTATTTATGTGCTTAGACACATAGTAAACCTCCATTCTCACACTGTCAATAAAGCACTCACATGGCAGGTACAGCATAGAGCCATACACAGTTTAAGCTCCTCTACAATGGTCCATTAAGCACACAGAGGGCAAGTGCAGGACTGTTTTATATCCAGCGGAGATTTTCCTCTACACTGACCACAGCAAGCTGAATTTTACCTGGAAAAGCAGAGTTAATGCAAATCGGCATATGAAACAAGTAAATGATTATAGCATTAATGGGAGGAAATGAGGACCTTGGAGTGAAGTTTCCCAGACAGCTGAAGGCAGTAGAGCTGGATAATTTGGTTAAGCAGCAATATGGAATTATTTCCTTCATTAGCCGAGTTATGGATTATTACAGCAGGGAGGTTATGCTGGGAATACATAACACATTACCGGAGCAAGAACTTGAGATCTTTGTGCATTTCTGCTCACTTAATTCCAGAAAGGAAGTAATTGTACTAGAGAGGCCACAGAGAAGATTTAATGAGGATTTGCCAATGCTAGAATGTTACAGCTATGAGGAGAGATTGGGGAGCCTGGGGTTCTTCTCCCTGCAACATACGATGCTGAGGGGAGATTCGGTTGAGTTGTACTGAATTGTGAGGGGCCTGGACAGTGTGAGTGTGAAAGCGCTATTTACTTTAACAGGGAGATCAGTAACGAGGGGGCACCAATTTAAGGTAATTGGCAGAAAGGTTATAGGGAGGTGAGAAAACATTATTCTGGGTCTGAGGCTGACTGCCTCAAATGTGCAGAAGAGGAAGAAACTCTTAACTCATTTAAAACTCCTCTATCGGTGCATGTCAGGTGCCTTAACCTTCAGGGATACGGATCAAATTATAGAAAGTAGGATGAGGCTTGGTTGCTCGTTGACTGGCTGGCACAGGTACGATGGGACAAGTGGCCTCTTTCGGTGCTTTAAACTTTTATTGATTATATAAATTTAACCACTACCAGTTCAGACACAGCTTGTGGTTAAATAGAGAGTAAAGATCCTTATATACAGTCTCATAAAAGAATGCCAGAGCAGGATACATATGCATTATGTCTCGAGTAAAGCTCACTCTAACCTGTTCCATCAATACTCACATGACAGGTAGAGCATGGGGTCAGATGCAGTGTAAATCTCCATCTACACTGTTACCAGCAAAAACTCCCAGGGCAGGTACAACATGCAATTAAATGTAGAGGAATGCTCCCTCTAAACTGTCCCAATCAAACATTCCCAGGACAGGAACAACATGTGTTTAGATGGAGAGTACAGCTCCTTCTACAATCCACAATCAAACGCTCTTGTGACGAATACAGCATGGGTTTAGATTGAAAGTTAAGTTTGCTCTACTTTGTACCTATCAAACACTCCCAGGACAGAACTGCACGGTGTTAGATATAGAATAAATCTCCCTCTATACTCTCACAATCTATAAATTTCAGTCCATATTGTGGTGGCGAACATTTGCACCGGTCCATCATCGGCACTTGAATGGCTGCAATATTCTTTGTGGTGTAAGTTAGTGCATTTATGTCTTAATGTGTCAACTTTCCTGAGATTAACACGAGGATGGCACAAATACATTCCATTCAGTATGAAATGTCATGGTATGTCAATGTCTGCTTTCACTAGACATGTTGGGGATTTTTTATTCAAAATCATTTATGGGATGCTGACTTCGCTGGCTATGCCAGCACTTATTGTCCATCCTTATTTGCTGTTGAGAAGGTCATGGTGATTTTCCATCTGAACCGCTGCAGTCTCTGTGGCACTGATACTCCGACAGTGCTGTTTGGCAGGGAAATCCAGGATGTTGTCGCTGTTACCATGAAGGAACAGCGATAAAGTTCAAAATCAGCTGGTTCGTGACTTGTAGGGGAACTTACCAGTGTTGGTGTTTCCACACATCTGCTGCTCTTGCCCTTCCAGGTTGTGGCAGTCGTGGGTTTATGCTGCTTTGTTGAATCGCTGCACTGCATCTTGCGGATGCTATCCACTGCTGCCGGAGGTGGAGGGAGCGAAGGTTTCGGGATAGGGATCCTGTCAAGGGTGCTGCTTTTACCTGGGAGGTTTCGAGCTTCATTTATGTTGTACAAGCTGCACTCATCCAGAAAACTGCGGAGTATTCCATCACACTCTATTCTTGTGCCTTGCAGATGGTGGACAGGCTTTGTGGACACAGGGCTTGAGTTACTCACCACAGGTTTCCGAACCTCTGACCTGCTCTTGCAACCATGGAATGTTTATGGTATTTCAACATCACTTTCCCGTCAATGGGAACCAAAGGGTATCGATAGTCTGGGACTCAGCGATAGTAGTGCCATTGAATGTCAAGTAGTGAGGTTAGATTCTCTCTTGCTAGAGACATCCATGGCCGGGCGCTTGTGTTTTTTATGTGGCAGGTGACGTATGCAAGACGTGTTCCGCAAGGGAACAGTGGCCACTCTATCGCAATGCTATTGCAATGTATAATTTTCACGATAATATGTGTACACTAAATTCAGTATTGAATAGTCCACTGACACTTTTAGAGATTAAAAATATAATTCAAATATTTTATTAAACAAAATGAAATATTGCAAGCATATACATAAAATAGCAGTTACTTAACTGAAATGGCTAGTGATATAAATATTGTGGCTAAAGGATCAGGCTAGAGGCTACTAAACCTGCTGTCCTCCTGACTCCTCATAGATTGTCTACAATCAAAAGGCACATGTCAGGAGCCTGGTGGAATAATCCACATTTCCCTTAGTGTTCACAGCTCAGACAACCCTCAAGAGGCTGGAGAAATCAGCCCACTTGATTGGCATCACATCCATAAATATTCAATCCCTCTACCACCGATTCAGAGTAGCAGCAGAGTGTACAATCTACAAGATGCACTCTAGCAATTCACGAAGGCTCCTTCGACAACACCTTCAAAAAAAACCCATGACCCCTAATATCTGGCAGGACAAGGGTAGCAGATAGATGGAAACATCACCACGGGTATGTTTCCCTCCAAGTCGCTCACCATCTTGACTTGGAAAAATTTTGCCGTTCCTTCACTGTCACTGGGTCATCATCCTTGAACTCCCGTCCTGACAACATTGTGGGTGTACTTACACTATGTAGATTACAGTGGCTCAAAAAGGCAGCATAGGATAAAGACCGATGGGCAATAAATGCTGTCCCAGCCAGCGAAGCCCACTAACAATTGATGAACACAATAAGAAAATAAGATGCCTTCTGAGCCTGTACTTAATATTCTGACGGACGCTTTAGAGGGAGGCATACTCTGTCACAAAGGCCTTATGGTAGCTGAGATTGACAGCTCTGGACATTGGGGAGCGAGTATTACTCTGAATCAGGTCTCGTGTTGTACCTCACCTGGGAGTGTTTGGTACATTTGAGTGCCTCTCTGCAGAATTCTCAGCCTCTGTCCTTTTCTTGCAGACGCGTGATTTGTATGGCTGAATCCGTTCATTTCCTGGTGAATGGTAAGTCCCCAGGATGTTGAGAGTGCTGGGTTCAGTGATGGTAATTAAACTAACTGTCAACAGGAGACAGGTGGATTTTCCATTGTTGGAAATGGTAGCTTGCTTTAAACTTTTGTGTTGTATGAACACTAACTGTCACTTATCAATCCGCCTTTGGATACATTCCTGGTCTTGTTATATATTGGCACGAACTGCGTCAGTATCTGTCGACTCTATATTCATGTTGAACCTTGAAAGCCAGCGAACATCTTCCCTTCTGCTATCATAATGGAGGGAAGGGCACTGTAGAACCAACAGAAGATGGTTGGGTCTAGGATAGTACCCTGAGGATCTCCTGCAGAGACGAACTGGGACTGATATGATAGATCCCCAACAACCACACCCAGATTCAATTGTGTCAAGTATGACTTTAACCAGTCGTTGTTATTTCCTCTGATTCCATCTTCCCTTGAATTGCCAGTGCTGCTTCATTCCATATTCTGTTAAAGGCTGTCCTTATGACAGGGGGTATCCTTCTCACCTCACATCCTGAGATCAATGCTTGTATCCATAATTGAACCAGGATTATAATGGAGACAGGAGCTCAATGGTACTGGAGGAACCCAAACTGAGTTTCAGTGAACAGGTTTTAGCTGAGCGAGTATCATTTGATAGTAATGCGGATGACATTTTTACTTCATCTGCTGAATCCAGACACAATCCAGAGGGGCCGGCAGCAAATAGCGACACACTCCCCAGGAGCCCCGAACAAATAGCAACACACTTCCCAGGATCCGGCAGCAGCTACCGACACGTTTGCAATGGACACACAACAAATTCCAAAACGCTCCCTTGAGGTGCCCGGCAAATATCAATTCAGGGTCTCAGGCCCCAGGGTCTCCCACCAAATCATTATAACTCCCCACGGACTCCCAGAAAATTCAGACACACTCCCCAAAGACTGCCTGAGAACCCAAAATCACTCCACAGGTGCGTGCTGCAAATCATGATAAACTCTATAATCTCTAGAATAAATGGAGTTTCGGTATCGCTAACCACTTTGGTGCCTTCGGAGATGGTGTGTTTGGCCAATTCCCCTGGCAGCATGAGACAGACGGTGCTCTGCATCTCCTTGGCCGAGATGGTGAATCGCTGGTTGCAGTGAATGAGATGTGAATCCTCGGAAGCAATGAAAACGACAACAACAAAGGTATTCTAAACTCTTATGGCCTTGGCCAAGATCCTGGTGGAAGGAAGGACCTGGGTCAGCACCGTGGACATGCCAATGGATTTGCTCCTCTTTCGAGGATTGCACGGCTTCTTGTGCGGCTACTTGGTGACTTTAATCAGTGACTGTTTTGATGCGTTGCAGGACACACCGCCCTTCATTGCAGCCAACAACTCAGGCATTCCACTAAACTCAGACCAATTCAAGTCACATTTGACACCCTCCATGGGAGAACCCAAAGAACCCCGACCAATTCCATAGGGGCAGCCAGCAGATCCCAGCATTAGCCCCAGGTAAACAGGGAAAGTATCACCACAAACCCGGGGTGTGTGTGTGTGTGGGTGGTGGGGGCGGGGGGGGGGGGGGCAGTCAGTGCAATAAAATCCAAAATAATTCCCAGGGGGCCCCAGCAATTTCCTGAAGGCACTAAGTGACGCTAAGAAATTCTGGCACACTCCTTAGTGTTAACCAGCAAATTGCAAAAGACATCCCAGGAACCAGATGCAAATCCAAACACATTCCCTTTTATTCACAGCAAATCACGAAACGCTCGCAAAGGACTCGCAGCAAACGCAACGCATTCCCCATTGACCCGATGCAAAACGCAACATACCCCCCGGGTCATATCAGCAAATCCCAAAACACTCACAAGTAATTTGCAGCATATCCTGACACACTCTCCAGGGAGCTGCAGCAAATCCTGACACACTCGCCAGGGACCTGCAGCAAATCCTGACACACTCGCCAGGGACCTGCAGCAAATCCTGACACACTCGCCAGGGACCTGCAGCAAATCCTGACACACTCTCCAGGGACCTGCAGCAAATCCTGACACACTATCCAGGGACCTGCAGCAAATCCTGACACACTATCCAGGGACCTGCAGCAAATCCTGACACACTATCCAGGGACCTGCAGCAAATCCTGACACACTATCCAGGGACCCGCAGCAAATCCTGACACACTCTCCAGGGAGCTGCAGCAAATCCTGACACACTCTCCAGGGAGCTGCAGCAAATCCTGGCACACTCTCCAGGGAGCTGCATCAAATCCTGACACACTCTCCAGGGAGCTGCAGCAAATCCTGACACACTCTCCAGGGACCCGCAGCAAATCCTGACACACTCTCCAGGGACCTGCAGCAAATCCTGACACACTCTCCAGGGACCTGCAGCAAATCCTGACACACTCTCCAGGGACCTGCAGCAAATCCTGACACACTCTCCAGGGACCCGCAGCAAATCCTGACACACTCTCCAGGGACCCGCAGCAAATCCTGAGACACTCTTCAGGGACCCGCAGCAAATCCTGACACACTCTCCATCACCTGCAGCAAATCCTGACACACTCTCGCGGGACAAACAGCGAATCCTGACACACACTCCAGGGACCTGCAGCAAATCCTGAAACACTCTCCAGGACCTTCAACAAATCATGACACACTCTCCAGGGACACAAAGCAAATCCTGACACACTCTCCAGGGACACAAAGCAAATCCTGACACACTCTCCAATGACACAAAGCAAATCCTGACACACTCTCCAGGGACACAAAGCAAATCGTGACACACTCTCCAGGGACACAAAGCAAATCCTGACACACTCTCCAGGGACACAAAGCAAATCCTGACACACTCTCCAGGGACACAAAGCAAATCCTGACACACTCTCCAGGGACACAAAGCAAATCCTGACACACTCTCCAGGGACACAAAGCAAATCCTGACACACTCTCCAGGGACACAAAGCAAATCCTGACACACTCTCCAGGGACACAAAGCAAATCCTGACACACTCACCAGGACCACAAAGCAAATCCTGACACACTCTCCAGGACCACAAAGCAAATCCTGACACACTCTCCAGGACCTGCAGCAACTCCTGACACACACTCCAGGACCTGCAGCAAATCCTGACACACTCTCCAGGGACCTGCAGGCAATCCTGACACACTCTCCAGGGACCTGCAGCAAATCCTGACACACTCTCCAGGGACCTGCAGCAAATCCTGACACACTCTCCAGGGACCTGCAGCAAATCCTGACACACTCTCCTGGGACCTGCAGCAAATCCTGACACACTCTCCAGGGACCTACAGCAAATCCTGACACAATCTCCAAGGACCTGCAGCAAGTCCTGATCTACCCTCCAGGGACCTGCAGCAAATCCTGACACACTCTCCAAGGACCTGCAGCAAATCCTGAGACAATCTCCAGGGACCTGCAGCAAATGCTGATCAACACTACAGGGACCAGCAGCAAATCCTGACACACTCTCCAGGACCTGCAGCAAATCCTGACACACTCTCCAGGGACCTGCAGCAAATCCTGACACACTCTCCAGGGACCTGCAGCAAATCCTGACACACTCTCCAGGGGCCTGCAGCAAGACCTGACACACTCTCCAGGGACCTGCAGCAAATCCTGACACAATCTCCAGGGACCTGCAGCAAATCCTGACACACTCTCCAGGGACCTGCAGCAAATCCTGACACACTCTCCAGGGACCTGCAGCAAATCCTGAAACACTCTCCAGGACCTGCAGCAACTCCTGAAACACACTCCAGGACCTGCAGCAAATCCTGACACACTCTCCACGGACCTGCAGCAAATCATGACACACTCTCCAGGGTCCTGCACCAAATCCCGACACACTCTCCAGGGACCTGCACCAAATCCTGACACACTCTCCAGGGACCTGCAGCAAATGCTGATCAACACTCCAGGGACCAGCAGCAAATACTGACACACTCCCCAGGACCTGCAGCAAATTCTGACACACTCTCCAGGGACAAACAGCAAATCCTGACACACTCTCCAGGGACCTGCTGCAAATCCTGAAACACTCTCCAGGACCTTCAACAAAACCTGACACACTCTCCAGGGACCTGCAGCAAATCCTGACACACTCTACAGGGACACAAAGCAAATCATGACACACTCTCCAGGAACTGCAGCAACTCCTGACACACACTCCAGGACCTGCACCAAATCCTGACACACACTCCAGGGACCAGCAGCAAATCCTGACACACTCTCCAGGGACCTGCAGCAAATCCTGACACACTCTCCAGGGACCTGCAGCAAATCCTGACACACTCTCCAGGGACCTGCAGCAAATCCTGACACACTCTCCAGGGACCTGCAGCAAATCCTGACACACTCTCCAGGGAGCTGCAGCAAATCCTGACACACTCTCCAGGGACCTACAGCAAATCCTGACACACTCTCCAGGGACCGACAGCGAATCCTGACACACTCTGCAGGGACCTGCAGCAAGTCCTGATCTACCCTCCAGGGACCTGCAGCAAATCCTGACACACACTCCAAGGACTTGCAGCAAATGCTGAGACAATCTCCAGGGACCTGCAGCAAATGCTGATCAACACTCCAGGGACCAGCAGCAAATACGGACACACTCTCCAGGACCTGCAGCAAATCCTGACACACTCTCCAGGGACGTGCAACAAATCCTGACACAGTCCCAAGGACCTGCAGCAAATGCTGATCTACACTCCAGGGACCAGAAGCAAATCCTGACACACTGTCCAGGGACCTGTAGCAAATCCTGACACACTCTCCAGGGAGCTGCAGCAAATCCTGACAAACTCTCCAGGGAGCTGCAGCAAATCCTGACACACTCTCCAGGGAGCTGCAGCAAATCCTGACACACTCTCCAGGGAGCTGCAGCAAATCCTGACACACTCTCCAGGGAGCTGCAGCAAATCCTGACACACTCTCCAGGGAGCTGCAGCAAATCCTGACACACTCTCCAGGGAGCTGCAGCAAATCCTGACACACTCTCCAGGGAGCTGCAGCAAATCCTGACACACTCTCCAGGGAGCTGCAGCAAATCCTGACACACTCTCCAGGGAGCTGCAGCAAATCCTGACACACTCTCCAGGGAGCTGCAGCAAATCCTGACACACTCTCCAGGGAGCTGCAGCAAATCCTGACACACTCTCCAGGGAGCTGCAGCAAATCCTGACACACTCTCCAGGGAGCTGCAGCAAATCCTGACACACTCTCCAGGGAGCTGCAGCAAATCCTGACACACTCTCCAGGGAGCTGCAGCAAATCCTGACACGCTCTCCAGGGAGCTGCAGCAAATCCTGACACACTCTCCAGGGAGCTGCAGCAAATGCTGACACGCTCGCCAGGGAGCTGCAGCAAATGCTGACACGCTCGCCAACGAGCTGCAGCAAATCCTGACACACTCTCCAGCGAGCTGCAGCAAATCCTGACACACTCTCCAGGGAGCTGCAGCAAATCCTGACACACTCTCCAGGGAGCTGCAGCAAATCCTGACACACTCTCCAGGGAGCTGCCGCAAATCCTGACACACTCTCCAGGGAGCTGCAGCAAATCCTGACACACTCTCCAGGGAGCTGCAGCAAATCCTGACACACTCTCCAGGGAGCTGCAGCAAATCCTGACACACTCCCCAGGGACCTGCAGCAAATCCAGACACAATCTCCAGGGACACACAGCAAATCCTGATCTACACTGTCCAGGGACCTGCAGCAAATGCTGACACACTCTCCAGGGACACAAAGCAAATCCTGAAACACTCTCCAGGACCTGCAGCAAATCCTGACACACTTTCCAGGGACCTGCAGCAAATCCTGACACACTCTCCAGGGACCTGCAGCAAATCCTGACACACTCTCCAGGGACCTGCAGCAAATCCTGACACACTATCCAGGGAGCTGCAGCAAATCCTGACACACTCTCCAGGGACCTGCAGCAAATCCTGACACACTCTCCAGGGACCTGCAGCAAATCCTGACACACTCTCCAGGGACCTGCAGCAAATCCAGACACAATCTCCAGGGACCTGCAGCAAATCCTGATCTACACTCCAGGGACCTGCAGCAAATCCTGACACACTCTCCAGGGACACACAGCAAACCCTGATCTACACGCTCCAGGGAGCTGCAGCAAATCCTGACACACTGTCCAGGGTCCTGCAGCAAATCCTGATCTACTCCCCAGGGACCTGCAGCAAATCCTGAAACACTCTCCAGGGAACTGCAGCAAATCCTGAAACAATCTCCAGGGACCCGCAGCAAATCCCGACACACTCTCCATGACCTGCCGCAAATCCTGACACACTCTCCAGGGACGTGCAGCAAATTCTGAAACACTCTCCAGGGACCTGCAGCAAATCCGGACACACTCTCCAGGGAGCTGCCGCAAATACGGACACACTCTCCAGGGAGCTGCCGCAAATACGGACACACTCTCCAGGGAGCAGCCGCAAATACGGACACATTCTCCAGGGAGCTGCCGCAAATCCGGACACACTCTCCAGGGAGCTGCAGCAAATCCTGACACACTCTCCAGGGAGCTGCAGCAAATCCTGACACACTCTCCAGGGAGCTGCAGCAAATCCTGATACCCTCTCCAGGGACACAATGCAAATCCTGACACCCTCTCCAGGGACACAATGCAAATCCTGACACACTCTCCAGGGAGCTGCAGCAAATCGTGACACACTCTCCAGGGAGCTGCAGCAAATCCTGACACACTCTCCAGGGAGCTGCAGCAAATCCTGACACACTCTCCAGGGAGCTGCAGCAAATCCTGACACAATCTCCAGGGAGCCGCAGCAAATCCTGACACACTCTCAAGGGAGCCGCAGCAAATCCTGACACACTCTCCAGGGAGCCGCAGCAAATCCTGACACACTCTCCAGGGACCTGCAGCAAATCCTGACACACTCTCCAGGGACCTGCAGCAAATCCTGACACACTCTCCAGGGACCTGCAGCAAATCCTGACACACTCTCCAGGGACCTGCAGCAAATCCTGACACACTCTCCAGGGACCTGCAGCAAATCCTGACACACTCTGCAGGGACCTGCAGCAAGTCCTGATCTACCCTCCAGGGACCTGCAGCAAATCCTGACACACTCTCCAGGACCTGCAGCAAATCCTGACACACTCTCCAAGGACCTGCAGCAAATCCTGACAATCTCCAGGGACCTGCAGCAAATGCTGATTAGCACTCCAGGGACAAGCAGCAAATCCTGACACACTCTCCAGGACCTGCAAAAAATCCTGACACACTCTCCAGGACCTGCAGCAAATCCTGACACACTCTCCAGGGACGTGCAAAAAATCCTGACAGACACTCCCAAGGACCTGTAGCAAATGCTGATCGACACTCCAGGGACCAGAAGCAAGTCCTGACACACTCCCCAGGGACCTGCCGCAAATTCGGACACACTCTCCAGGGAGCTGCAGCAAATTCGGACGCACTCTCCAGGGAGCTGACGCAAATCCGGACACACTCTCCAGGGAGCCGCAGCAAATCCTGACACACTCTCCAGGGAGCCGCAGCAAATCCTGACACACTCTCCAGGGAGCCGCAGCAAATCCTGACACACTCTCCAGGGAGCCGCAGCAAATCCTGACACACTCTCCAGGGAGCCGCAGCAAATCCTGACACACTCTCCAGGGAGCCGCAGCAAATCCTGACACACTCTCCAGGGACCTGCAGCAAATCCTGACACACTCTCCAGGGACCTGCAGCAAATCCTGACACACTCTCCAGGGACCTGCAGCAAATCCTGACACACTCTGCAGGGACCTGCAGCAAGTCCTGATCTACCCTCCAGGGACCTGCAGCAAATCCTGACACACTCTCCAAGGACCTGCAGCAAATCCTGAGACAATCTCCAGGGACCTGCAGCAAATGCTGATCAACACTCCAGGGACAAGCAGCAAATCCTGACACACTCTCCAGGACCTGCAAAAAATCCTGACACAATCTCCAGGACCTGCAGCAAGTCCTGACACACTCTCCAGGACCTGCAAAAAATCCTGACACACTCTGCAGGACCTGCAGCAAGTCCTGACACACTCTCCAGGGACGTGCAAAAAATCCTGACAGAGACTCCCAAGGACCTGCAGCAAATGCTGACCGACACTCCAGGGACCAGAAGCAAGTCCTGACACACTCCCCAGGGACCTGCCGCAAATCCGGACACACTCTCCAGGGAGCTGCCGCAAATCCGGACACACTCTCCAGGGAGCTGCCGCAAATCCGGACATACTCTCCAGGGAGCTGCCGCAAATCCGGACACACTCTCCAGGGAGCTGCCGCAAATCCGGACACACTCTCCAGGGAGCTGCCGCAAATCCGGACACACTCTCCAGGGAGCTGCCGCAAATCCGGACACACTCTCCAGGGAGCTGCCGCAAATCCGGACACACTCTCCAGGGAGCTGCCGCAAATCCGGACACACTCTCCAGGGAGCTGCCGCAAATCCGGACACACTCTCCAGGGAGCTGCCGCAAATCCGGACGTACTCTCCAGGGAGCTGCCGCAAATCCGGACGCACTCTCCAGGGAGCTGCCGCAAATCCGGACGCACTCTCCAGGGAGCTGCCGCAAATCCGGACGCACTCTCCAGGGAGCTGCCGCAAATCCGGACGCACTCTCCAGGGAGCTGCCGCAAATCCGGACACACTCTCCAGGGAGCTGCAGCAAATCCGGACACACTCTCCAGGGAGCTGCAGCAAATCCGGACACACTCTCCAGGGAGCTGCAGCAAATCCGGACACACTCTCCAGGGAGCTGCCGCAAATCCGGACACACTCTCCAGGGAGCTGCCGCAAATCCGGACACACTCTCCAGGGAGCTGCCGCAAATCCGGACACACTCTCCAGGGAGCTGCCGCAAATCCGGACACACTCTCCAGGGAGCTGCCGCAAATCCGGACACACTCTCCAGGGAGCTGCAGCAAATCCGGACACACTCTCCAGGGAGCTGCCGCAAATCCGGACACACTCTCCAGGGAGCTGCCGCAAATCCTGACACACTCTCCAGGGAGCTGCAGCAAATCCTGACACACTCTCCAGGGACCTGCAGCAAATCCTGACACACTCTCCAGGGACCTGCAGCAAATCCTGACACACTCTCCAGGGACCTGCAGCAAATCCTGACACACTCTCCAGGGACCTGCAGCAAATCCTGACACACTCTCCAGGGACCTGCAGCAAATCCTGACACACTCTCCAGGGACCTGCAGCAAATCCTGACACACTCTCCAGGGACCTGCAGCAAATCCTGACACCCTCTCCAGGGAGCTGCAGCAAATCCTGACACACTCTCCAGGGACCTGCAGCAAATCCTGACACACTCTCCAGGGAGCTGCAGCAAATCCTGACACACTCTCCAGGGAGCTGCAGCAAATCCTGACACACTCTCCAGGGAGCCTGCAGCAAATCCTGACACACTCTCCAGGGACCTGCAGCAAATCCTGACACACTCTCCAGGGACCTGCAGCAAATCCTGACACACTCTCCAGGGACCTGCAGCAAATCCTGACACACTCTCCAGGGACCTGCAGCAAATCCTGACACACTCTCCAGGGACCTGCAGCAAATCCTGACACACTCTCCAGGGACCTGCAGCAAATCCTGACACACTCTCCAGGGACCTGCAGCAAATCCTGACACACTCTCCAGGGACCTGCAGCAAATCCTGACACACTCTCCAGGGACCTGCAGCAAATCCTGACACACTCTCCAGGGAGCCTGCAGCAAATCCTGACACACTCTCCAGGGAGCTGCAGCAAATCCTGACACACTCTCCAGGGAGCTGCAGCAAATCCTGACACACTCTCCAGGGAGCTGCAGGCAAATCCTGACACACTCTCCAGGGAGCTGCAGCAAATCCTGACACACTCTCCAGGGAGCTGCAGCAAATCCTGACACACTCTCCAGGGAGCTGCAGCAAATCCTGACACACTCTCCAGGGAGCTGCAGCAAATCCTGACACACTCTCCAGGGAGCTGCAGCAAATCCTGACACACTCTCCAGGGAGCTGCAGCAAATCCTGACACACTCTCCAGGGAGCTGCAGCAAATCCTGACACACTCTCCAGGGACCTGCAGCAAATCCTGACACACTCTCCAGGGACCTGCAGCAAATCCTGACACACTCTCCAGGGACCTGCAGCAAATCCTGACACACTCTCCAGGGACATGCAGCAAATCCTGACACACTCTCCAGGGACCTGCAGCAAATCCTGACACACTCTCCAGGGACCTGCAGCAAAACCTGACACACTCTCCAGGGAGCTGCAGCAAATCCTGACACACTCTCCAGGGACCTGCAGCAAATCCTGACACACTCTCCAGGGACCTGCAGCAAATCCTGACACACTCTCCAGGGACTGCAGCAAATCCTGACACACTCTCCAGGGACCTGCAGCAAATCCTGACACACTCTCCAGGGACCTGCAGCAAATCCTGACACACTCTCCAGGGACCTGCAGCAAATCCTGACACACTCTCCAGGGACCTGTAGCAAATCCTGACACACTCTCCAGGGAGCTGCAGCAAATCCTGACACACTCTCCAGGGAGCTGCAGCAAATCCTGACACACTCTCCAGGGACCTGCAGCAAATCCTGACACACTCTCCAGGGACCTGCAGCAAATCCTGACACACTCTCCAGGGAGCTGCAGCAAATCCTGACACACTCTCCAGGGAGCTGCAGCAAATCCTGACACACTCTCCAGGGAGCTGCAGCAAATCCTGACACACTCTCCAGGGAGCTGCAGCAAATCCTGACACACTCTCCAGGGAGCTGCAGCAAATCCTGACACACTCTCCAGGGACCTGCAGCAAATCCTGACACACTCTCCAGGCCCTGCAGCAAATCCTGACACACTCTCCAGGGAGCTGCAGCAAATCCTGACACACTCTCCAGGGAGCTGCAGCAAATCCTGACACACTCTCCAGGGAGCTGCAGCAAATCCTGACACACTCTCCAGGGAGCTGCAGCAAATCCTGACACACTCTCCAGGGAGCTGCAGCAAATCCTGACACACTCTCCAGGGAGCTGCAGCAAATCCTGACACACTCTCCAGGGAGCTGCAGCAAATCCTGACACACTCTCCAGGGAGCTGCAGCAAATCCTGACACACTCTCCAGGGAGCTGCAGCAAATCCTGACACACTCTCCAGGGAGCTGCAGCAAATCCTGACACACTCTCCAGGGACCTGCAGCAAGTCCTGATCTACCCTCCAGGGACCTGCAGCAAATCCTGACACACTCTCCAAGGACCTGCAGCAAATCCTGAGACAATCTCCAGGGACCTGCAGCAAATGCTGATCAACACTCCAGGGAGCAGCAGCAAATCCTGACACACTCTCCAGGACCTGCAGCAAATCCTGACACACTCTCCAAGGACCTGCAGCAAATCCTGACAATCTTCAGGACCTGCAGCAAATCCTGACACACTCTCCAGGGACGTGCAAAAAATCCTGACAGACACTCCCAAGGACCTGCAGCAAATGCTGATCGACACTCCAGGGACCAGAAGCAAGTCCTGACACACTCCCCAGGGACCTGCTGCAAATTCGGACGCACTCTCCAGGGAGCTGCCGCAAATTCGGACGCACTCTCCAGGGAGCTGCCGCAAATCCGGACACACTCTCCAGGGAGCTGCCGCAAATCCTGACACACTCTCCAGGGAGCCGCAGCAAATCCTGACACACTCTGCAGGGAGCTGCAGCAAATCCTGACACACTCTCCAGGGACCTGCAGCAAATCCTGACACACTCTCCAGGGAGCTGCAGCAAATCCTGACACACTCTCCAGGGAGCTGCAGCAAATCCTGACACACTCTCCAGGGACCTGCAGCAAATCCTGACACACTCTCCAGGGACCTGCAGCAAATCCTGACACACTCTCCAGGGACCTGCAGCAAATCCTGACACACTCTCCAGGGAGCTGCAGCAAATCCTGACACACTCTCCAGGGAGCTGCAGCAAATCCTGACACACTCTCCAGGGAGCTGCAGCAAATCCTGACACACTCTCCAGGGAGCCTGCAGCAAATCCTGACACACTCTCCAGGGAGCTGCAGCAAATCCTGACACACTCTCCAGGGACCTGCAGCAAATCCTGACACACTCTCCAGGGAGCTGCAGCAAATCCTGACACACTCTCCAGGGAGCTGCAGCAAATCCTGACACACTCTCCAGGGAGCTGCAGCAAATCCTGACACACTCTCCAGGACCTGCAGCAAATCCTGACACACTCTCCAGGACCTGCAGCAAATCCTGACACACTCTCCAGGGACGTGCAACAAATCCTGACGCACTCCCCAGGACCTGCAGCAAATGCTGATCTACACTCCAGGGAGCTGCAGCAAATCCTGACACACTCTCCAGGGAGCTGCAGCAAATCCTGACACACTCTCCAGGGAGCTGCAGCAAATCCTGACACACTCTCCAGGGAGCTGCAGCAAATCCTGACACACTCTCCAGGGAGCTGCAGCAAATCCTGACACACTCTCCAGGGAGCTGCAGCAAATCCTGACACACTCTCCAGGAGCTGCAGCAAATCCTGACACACTCTCCAGGGAGCTGCAGCAAATCCTGACACACTCTCCAGGGAGCTGCAGCAAATCCTGACACACACTCCAGGGAGCTGCAGCAAATCCTGACACACTCTCCAGGGAGCTGCAGCAAATCCTGACACACTCTCCAGGGAGCTGCAGCAAATCCGGACACACTCTCCAGGGAGCTGCAGCAAATCCGGACACACTCTCCAGGGAGCTGCAGCAAATCCGGACACACTCTCCAGGGAGCTGCAGCAAATCCTGACACACTCTCCAGGGAGCTGCAGCAAATCCGGACACACTCTCCAGGGAGCTGCAGCAAATCCTGACACACTCTCCAGGGAGCTGCAGCAAATCCGGACACACTCTCCAGGGAGCTGCAGCAAATCCTGACACACTCTCCAGGGAGCTGCAGCAAATCCTGACACACTCTCCAGGGAGCTGCAGCAAATCCTGACACACTCTCCAGGGAGCTGCAGCAAATCCTGACACACTCTCCAGGGAGCTGCAGCAAATCCTGACACACTCTCCAGGGAGCTGCAGCAAATCCTGACACACTCTCCAGGGAGCTGCAGCAAATCCTGACACACTCTCCAGGGACCTGCAGCAAATCCTGACACACTCTCCAGGGACCTGCAGCAAATCCTGACACACTCTCCAGGGAGCTGCAGCAAATCCTGACACACTCTCCAGGGACCTGCAGCAAATCCTGACACACTCTCCAGGGAGCTGCAGCAAATCCTGACACACTCTCCAGGGAGCTGCAGCAAATCCTGACACACTCTCCAGGGACCTGCAGCAAATCCTGACACACTCTCCAGGGACCTGCAGCAAATCCTGACACACTCTCCAGGGACCTGCAGCAAATCCTGACACACTCTCCAGGGACCTGCAGCAAATCCTGACACACTCTCCAGGGACCTGCAGCAAATCCTGACACACTCTCCAGGGACTGCAGCAAATCCTGACACACTCTCCAGGGACCTGCAGCAAATCCTGACACACTCTCCAGGGAGCTGCAGCAAATCCTGACACACTCTCCAGGGACCTGCAGCAAATCCTGACACACTCTCCAGGGAGCTGCAGCAAATCCTGACACACTCTCCAGGGAGCCTGCAGCAAATGCTGACACGCTCTCCAGGGAGCTGCAGCAAATCCTGACACGCTCTCCAGGGAGCTGCAGCAAATCCTGACACACTCTCCAGGGAGCTGCAGCAAATCCTGACACACTCTCCAGGGAGCTGCAGCAAATCCTGACACACTCTCCAGGGAGCTGCAGCAAATCCTGACACACTCTCCAGGGAGCTGCAGCAAATCCTGACACACTCGCCAGGGAGCTGCAGCAAATCCTGACACACTCGCCAGGGAGCTGCAGCGAATCCTGACACGCTCGCCAGGGAGCTGCAGCAAATCCTGACACGCTCGCCAGGGAGCTGCAGCAAATCCTGACACACTCTCCAGGGAGCTGCAGCAAATCCTGACACACTCTCCAGGGAGCTGCAGCAAATCCTGACACACTCTCCAGGGAGCTGCAGCAAATCCTGACACACTCTCCAGGGAGCTGCAGCAAATCCTGACACACTCTCCAGGGAGCTGCAGCAAATCCTGAGACACTCTGCAGGGACCAGCAGCAAGTCCTGACACACTCTGCAGGGACCAGCAGCAAGTCCTGACACACTCTGCAGGGACCAGCAGCAAGTCCTGACACACTCTGCAGGGACCAGCAGCAAATCCTGACACACTCTCCAGGACCTGCAGCAAATCCTGACACACTCTCCAGGGACCTGCAGCAAATCCTGACACACTCTCCAGGGACCTGCAGCAAATCCTGACACACTCTCCAGGGACCTGCAGCAAATCCTGACACACTCTCCAGGGACCTGCAGCAAATCCTGACACACTCTCCAGGGACCTGCAGCAAATCCTGACACACTCTCCAGGGACCTGCAGCAAATCCTGACACACTCTCCAGGGAGCTGCAGCAAATCCTGACACACTCTCCAGGGACCTGCAGCAAATCCTGACACACTCTCCAGGGACCTGCAGCAAATCCTGACACACTCTCCAGGGACCTGCAGCAAATCCTGACACACTCTCCAGGGACCTGCAGCAAATCCTGATCACACCTCCAGGGACCTGCAGCAAATCCTGACACACTCTCCAAGGACCTGCAGCAAATGCTGAGACAATCTCCAGGGACCTGCAGCAAATGCTGATCAACACTCCAGGGACCTGCAGCAAATCCTGACACACTCTCCAGGGACCTGCAGCAAATCCTGACACACTCTCCAGGGACCTGCAGCAAATCCTGACACACTCTCCAGGGACCTGCAGCAAATCCTGACACACTCTCCAGGGACCTGCAGCAAATCCTGACACACTCTCCAGGGACCTGCAGCAAATCCTGACACACTCTCCAGGGACCTGCAGCAAATCCTGACACACTCTCCAGGGACACAAAGCAAATCCTGACACACTCTCCAGGGAGCTGCAGCAAATCCTGACACACTCTCCAGGGACCTGCAGCAAATCCTGACACACTCTCCAGGGACCTGCAGCAAATCCTGACACACTCTCCAGGGAGCTGCAGCAAATCCTGACACACTCTCCAGGGACCTGCAGCAAATCCTGACACACTCTGCAGGGACAAACAGCAAATCCTGACACACTCTCCAGGGACCTGCAGCAAATCCTGACACACTCTCCAGGGAGCTGCAGCAAATCCTGACACACTCTCCAGGGAGCTGCAGCAAATCCTGACACACTCTCCAGGGAGCTGCAGCAAATCCTGACACACTCTCCAGGGAGCTGCAGCAAATCCTGACACACTCTCCAGGGAGCTGCAGCAAATCCTGACACACTCTCCAGAGAACCGCAGCAAATCCTGACACACTCTCCAGGGAGCTGCAGCAAATCCTGACACACTCTCCAGGGAGCTGCAGCAAATCCTGACACACTCTCCAGGGAGCTGCAGCAAATCCTGACACACTCTCCAGGGAGCTGCAGCAAATCCTGACACACTCTCCAGGGACCCGCAGCAAATCCTGACACACTCTCCATCCCCTGCAGCAAATCCTGACACACTCTCCAGGGACACAAAGCATATCCTGACACACTCTCCAGGGACCTGCAGCAAATCCTGACACACTCTCCAGGGACCAGCAGCAAATCCTGACACACTCTCCAAGACCTGCAGCAAATCCTGACACACTCTCCAGGGACGTGCAACAAATCCTGACACACTCCCCAGGACCTGCAGGAAATGCTGATGTACACTCCAGGGACCAGAAGCAAATCCTGACACACTCTCCAGGGAGCTGCAGCAAATCCTGACACACTCTCCAGGGACCTGCAGCAAATCCTGACACACTCTCCAGGGACCTGTAGCAAATCCTGACACACTCTCCAGGGAGCTGCAGCAAATCCTGACACACTCTCCAGGGAGCTGCAGCAAATCCTGACACACTCTCCAGGGACCTGGAGCAAATCCTGACACACTCTCCAGGGACCTGCAGCAAATCCTGACACACTCTGCAGGGACCTGCAGCAAGTCCTGATATACCCTCCAGGGACCTGCAGCAAATCCTGACACACTCTCCAAGGACCTGCAGCAAATGCTGAGACAATCTCCAGGGACCTGCAGCAAATGCTGACACACTCTCCAGGGACCAGCAGCAAATCCTGACACACTCTCCAGGACCTGCAGCAAATCCTGACACACTCTCCAGGGACCTGCAGCAAATCCTGACACACTCTCCAGGGACCTGCAGCAAATCCTGACACACTCTCCAGGGACCTGCAGCAAATCCTGACACACTCTCCAGGGACCTGCAGCAAATCCTGACACACTCTCCAGGGTCCTACAGCAAATCCGGACACACTCTCCAGGGACAGCAGCAAATCTTGACACACTCTCCAGGGACGCTGCAGCAAATCCTGACACACTCTCCAGGGAGCTGCAGCAAATCCTGACACACTCTCCAGGGAGCTGCAGCAAATCCTGACACCCTCTCCAGGGAGCTGCAGCAAATCCTGACACACTCTCCAGGGAGCTGCAGCAAATCCTGACACACTCTCCAGGGAGCTGCAGCAAATCCTGACACACTCTCCAGGGAGCTGCAGCAAATCCTGACACACTCTCCAGGGAGCTGCAGCAAATCCTGACACACTCTCCAGGGAGCTGCAGCAAATCCTGACACACTCTCCAGGGAGCTGCAGCAAATCCTGACACACTCTCCAGGGAGCTGCAGCAAATCCTGACACACTCTCCAGGGAGCTGCAGCAAATCCTGACACACTCTCCAGGGAGCTGCAGCAAATCCTGACACACTCTCCAGGGAGCTGCAGCAAATCCTGACACACTCTCCAGGGAGCTGCAGCAAATCCTGACACACTCTCCAGGGAGCTGCAGCAAATCCTGACACACTCTCCAGGGAGCTGCAGCAAATCCTGACACACTCTCCAGGGAGCTGCAGCAAATCCTGACACACTCTCCAGGGAGCTGCAGCAAATCCTGACACACTCTCCAGGGAGCTGCAGCAAATCCTGACACACTCTCCAGGGAGCTGCAGCAAATCCTGACACACTCTCCAGGGAGCTGCAGCAAATCCTGACACACTCTCCAGGGAGCTGCAGCAAATCCTGACACACTCTCCAGGGAGCTGCAGCAAATCCTGACACACTCTCCAGGGAGCTGCAGCAAATCCTGACACACTCTCCAGGGAGCTGCAGCAAATCCTGACACACTCTCCAGGGAGCTGCAGCAAATCCTGACACACTCTCCAGGGAGCTGCAGCAAATCCTGACACACTCTCCAGGGAGCTGCAGCAAATCCTGACACACTCTCCAGGGAGCTGCAGCAAATCCTGACACACTCTCCAGGGACCTGCAGCAAATCCTGACACACTCTCCAGGGACCTGCAGCAAATCCTGACACACTCTCCAGGGACCTGCAGCAAATCCTGACACACTCTCCAGGGACCTGCAGCAAATCCTGACACACTCTCCAGGGACCTGCAGCAAATCCTGACACACTCTCCAGGGACCTGCAGCAAATCCTGACACACTCTCCAGGGACCTGCAGCAAATCCTGACACACTCTCCAGGGACCTGCAGCAAATCCTGACACACTCTCCAGGGACCTGCAGCAAATCCTGACACACTCTCCAGGGACCTGCAGCAAATCCTGACACACTCTCCAGGGACCTGCAGCAAATCCTGACACACTCTCCAGGGACCTGCAGCAAATCCTGACACACTCTCCAGGGACCTGCAGCAAATCCTGACACACTCTCCAGGGACCTGCAGCAAATCCTGACACACTCTCCAGGGACCTGCAGCAAATCCTGACACACTCTCCAGGGACTGCAGCAAATCCTGACACACTCTCCAGGGACTGCAGCAAATCCTGACACACTCTCCAGGGACCTGCAGCAAATCCTGACACACTCTCCAGGGACTGCAGCAAATCCTGACACACTCTCCAGGGACCTGCAGCAAATCCTGACACACTCTCCAGGGACTGCAGCAAATCCTGACACACTCTCCAGGGACTGCAGCCAATCCTGACACACTCTCCAGGGACCTGAAGCAAGTCCTGACACACTCTCCAGGGAGCTGCAGCAAATCCTGACACACTCTCCAGGGAGCTGCAGCAAATCCTGACACACTCTCCAGGGACCTGCAGCAAATCCTGACACACTCTCCAGGGACCTGCAGCAAATCCTGACACACTCTCCAGGGACCTGCAGCAAATCCTGACACACTCTCCAGGGACCTGCAGCAAATCCTGACACACTCTCCAGGGACCTGCAGCAAATCCTGACACACTCTCCAGGGACCTGCAGCAAATCCTGACACACTCTCCAGGGAGCTGCAGCAAATCCTGACACACTCTCCAGGGACCTGCAGCAAATCCTGACACACTCTCCAGGGACCTGCAGCAAATCCTGACACACTCTCCAGGGACTGCAGCAAATCCTGACACACTCTCCAGGGACCTGCAGCAAATCCTGACACACTCTCCAGGGACTGCAGCAAATCCTGACACACTCTCCAGGGACCTGCAGCAAATCCTGACACACTCTCCAGGGAGCTGCAGCAAATCCTGACACACTCTCCAGGGAGCTGCAGCAAATCCTCACACACTCTCCAGGGAGCTGCAGCAAATCCTGACACACTCTCCAGGGACCAACAGCAAATCCTGACACACTCTCCAGGGACCTGCAGCAAATCCTGACACACTCTCCAGGGAGCTGCAGCAAATCCTGACACACTCTCCAGGGACCTGCAGCAAATCCTGACACACTCTCCAGGGACCTGCAGCAAATCCTGACACACTCTCCAGGGAGCTGCAGCAAATCCTGACACACTCTCCAGGGACTGCAGCAAATCCTGACACACTCTCCAGGGACTGCAGCAAATCCTGACACACTCTCCAGGGACCTGCAGCAAATCCTGACACACTCTCCAGGGACCTGCAGCAAATCCTGACACACTCTCCAGGGACCTGCAGCAAATCCTGACACACTCTCCAGGGACCTGCAGCAAATCCTGACACACTCTCCAGGGACCTGCAGCAAATCCTGACACACTCTCCAGGGACCTGCAGCAAATCCTGACACACTCTCCAGGGACCTGCAGCAAATCCTGACACACTCTCCAGGGACCTGCAGCAAATCCTGACACACTCTCCAGGGACCTGCAGCAAATCCTGACACACTCTCCAGGGACCTGCAGCAAATCCTGACACACTCTCCAGGGACTGCAGCAAATCCTGACACACTCTCCAGGGACCTGCAGCAAATCCTGACACACTCTCCAGGGACTGCAGCAAATCCTGACACACTCTCCAGGGACCTGCAGCAAATCCTGACACACTCTCCAGGGACCTGCAGCAAATCCTGACACACTCTCCAGGGACCTGCAGCAAATCCTGACACACTCTCCAGGGACCTGCAGCAAATCCTGACACACTCTCCAGGGACCTGCAGCAAATCCTGACACACTCTCCAGGGACCTGCAGCAAATCCTGACACACTCTCCAGGGACCTGCAGCAAATCCTGACACACTCTCCAGGGACCTGCAGCAAATCCTGACACACTCTCCAGGGACCTGCAGCAAATCCTGACACACTCTCCAGGGACCTGCAGCAAATCCTGACACACTCTCCAGGGAGCTGCAGCAAATCCTGACACACTCTCCAGGGACCTGCAGCAAATCCTGACACACTCTCCAGGGACCTGCAGCAAATCCTGACACACTCTCCAGGGACCTGCAGCAAATCCTGACACACTCTCCAGGGACCTGCAGCAAATCCTGACACACTCTCCAGGGACCTGCAGCAAATCCTGACACACTCTCCAGGGACCTGCAGCAAATCCTGACACACTCTCCAGGGACCTGCAGCAAATCCTGACACACTCTCCAGGGACCTGCAGCAAATCCTGACACACTCTCCAGGGACCTGCAGCAAATCCTGACACACTCTCCAGGGACCTGCAGCAAATCCTGACACACTCTCCAGGGACCTGCAGCAAATCCTGACACACTCTCCAGGGACCTGCAGCAAATCCTGACACACTCTCCAGGGACCTGCAGCAAATCCTGACACACTCTCCAGGGACCTGCAGCAAATCCTGACACACTCTCCAGGGACCTGCAGCAAATCCTGACACACTCTCCAGGGACCTGCAGCAAATCCTGACACACTCTCCAGGGACCTGCAGCAAATCCTGACACACTCTCCAGGGACCTGCAGCAAATCCTGACACACTCTCCAGGGACCTGCAGCAAATCCTGACACACTCTCCAGGGACCTGCAGCAAATCCTGACACACTCTCCAGGGACCTGCAGCAAATCCTGACACACTCTCCAGGGACCTGCAGCAAATCCTGACACACTCTCCAGGGACCTGCAGCAAATCCTGACACACTCTCCAGGGACCTGCAGCAAATCCTGACACACTCTCCAGGGACCTGCAGCAAATCCTGACACACTCTCCAGGGACCTGCAGCAAATCCTGACACACTCTCCAGGGACCTGCAGCAAATCCTGACACACTCTCCAGGGACCTGCAGCAAATCCTGACACACTCTCCAGGGACCTGCAGCAAATCCTGACACACTCTCCAGGGACCTGCAGCAAATCCTGACACACTCTCCAGGGACCTGCAGCAAATCCTGACACACTCTCCAGGGACCTGCAGCAAATCCTGACACACTCTCCAGGGACCTGCAGCAAATCCTGACACACTCTCCAGGGACCTGCAGCAAATCCTGACACACTCTCCAGGGACCTGCAGCAAATCCTGACACACTCTCCAGGGACCTGCAGCAAATCCTGACACACTCTCCAGGGACCTGCAGCAAATCCTGACACACTCTCCAGGGACCTGCAGCAAATCCTGACACACTCTCCAGGGAGCTGCAGCAAATCCTGACACACTCTCCAGGGAGCTGCAGCAAATCCTGACACACTCTCCAGGGAGCTGCAGCAAATCCTGACACACTCTCCAGGGAGCTGCAGCAAATCCTGACACACTCTCCAGGGAGCTGCAGCAAATCCTGACACACTCTCCAGGGAGCTGCAGCAAATCCTGACACACTCTCCAGGGAGCTGCAGCAAATCCTGACACACTCTCCAGGGAGCTGCAGCAAATCCTGACACACTCTCCAGGGAGCTGCAGCAAATCCTGACACACTCTCCAGGGAGCTGCAGCAAATCCTGACACACTCTCCAGGGAGCTGCAGCAAATCCTGACACACTCTCCAGGGAGCTGCAGCAAATCCTGACACACTCTCCAGGGAGCTGCAGCAAATCCTGACACACTCTCCAGGGAGCTGCAGCAAATCCTGACACACTCTCCAGGGAGCTGCAGCAAATCCTGACACACTCTCCAGGGAGCTGCAGCAAATCCTGACACACTCTCCAGGGAGCTGCAGCAAATCCTGACACACTCTCCAGGGAGCTGCAGCAAATCCTGACACACTCTCCAGGGAGCTGCAGCAAATCCTGACACACTCTCCAGGGAGCTGCAGCAAATCCTGACACACTCTCCAGGGAGCTGCAGCAAATCCTGACACACTCTCCAGGGAGCTGCAGCAAATCCTGACACACTCTCCAGGGACCTGCAGCAAATCCTGACACACTCTCCAGGGACCTGCAGCAAATCCTGACACACTCTCCAGGGAGCTGCAGCAAATCCTGACACACTCTCCAGGGACCTGCAGCAAATCCTGACACACTCTCCAGGGACCTGCAGCAAATCCTGACACACTCTCCAGGGACCTGCAGCAAATCCTGACACACTCTCCAGGGACCTGCAGCAAATCCTGACACACTCTCCAGGGACCTGCAGCAAATCCTGACACACTCTCCAGGGACTGCAGCAAATCCTGACACACTCTCCAGGGACCTGCAGCAAATCCTGACACACTCTCCAGGGACCTGCAGCAAATCCTGACACACTCTCCAGGGACCTGCAGCAAATCCTGACACACTCTCCAGGGACCTGCAGCAAATCCTGACACACTCTCCAGGGACCTGCAGCAAATCCTGACACACTCTCCAGGGACCTGCAGCAAATCCTGACACACTCTCCAGGGACCTGCAGCAAATCCTGACACACTCTCCAGGGACCTGCAGCAAATCCTGACACACTCTCCAGGGACCTGCAGCAAATCCTGACACACTCTCCAGGGACCTGCAGCAAATCCTGACACACTCTCCAGGGACCTGCAGCAAATCCTGACACACTCTCCAGGGAGCTGCAGCAAATCCTGACACACTCTCCAGGGACCTGCAGCAAATCCTGACACACTCTCCAGGGACCTGCAGCAAATCCTGACACACTCTCCAGGGACCTGCAGCAAATCCTGACACACTCTCCAGGGACCTGCAGCAAATCCTGACACACTCTCCAGGGACCTGCAGCAAATCCTGACACACTCTCCAGGGACCTGCAGCAAATCCTGACACACTCTCCAGGGACCTGCAGCAAATCCTGACACACTCTCCAGGGACCTGCAGCAAATCCTGACACACTCTCCAGGGACCTGCAGCAAATCCTGACACACTCTCCAGGGACCTGCAGCAAATCCTGACACACTCTCCAGGGACCTGCAGCAAATCCTGACACACTCTCCAGGGACCTGCAGCAAATCCTGACACACTCTCCAGGGACCTGCAGCAAATCCTGACACACTCTCCAGGGACCTGCAGCAAATCCTGACACACTCTCCAGGGACCTGCAGCAAATCCTGACACACTCTCCAGGGACCTGCAGCAAATCCTGACACACTCTCCAGGGACCTGCAGCAAATCCTGACACACTCTCCAGGGACCTGCAGCAAATCCTGACACACTCTCCAGGGACCTGCAGCAAATCCTGACACACTCTCCAGGGACCTGCAGCAAATCCTGACACACTCTCCAGGGACCTGCAGCAAATCCTGACACACTCTCCAGGGACCTGCAGCAAATCCTGACACACTCTCCAGGGACCTGCAGCAAATCCTGACACACTCTCCAGGGACCTGCAGCAAATCCTGACACACTCTCCAGGGAGCTGCAGCAAATCCTGACACACTCTCCAGGGACCTGCAGCAAATCCTGACACACTCTCCAGGGACCTGCAGCAAATCCTGACACACTCTCCAGGGACAAACAGCAAATCCTGACACACTCCCAAGGAACTGCAGCAAATCCTGACACACTCTCCAGGGAGCTGCAGCAAAACCTGACACACTCTCCAGGGAGCTGCAGCAAAACCTGACACACTCTCCAGGGAGCTGCAGCAAATCCTGACACACTCTCCAGGGAGCTGCAGCAAATCCTGACACACTCTCCAGGGAGCTGCAGCAAATCCTGACACACTCTCCAGGGAGCTGCAGCAAATCCTGACACACTCTCCAGGGAGCTGCAGCAAATCCTGACACACTCTCCAGGGACTGCAGCAAATCCTGACACACTCTCCAGGGAGCTGCAGCAAATCCTGACACACTCTCCAGGGAGCTGCAGCAAATCCTGACACACTCTCCAGGGAGCTGCAGCAAATCCTGACACACTCTCCAGGGAGCTGCAGCAAATCCTGACACACTCTCCAGGGAGCTGCAGCAAATCCTGACACACTCTCCAGGGAGCTGCAGCAAATCCTGACACACTCTCCAGGGAGCTGCAGCAAATCCTGACACACTCTCCAGGGAGCTGCAGCAAATCCTGACACACTCTCCAGGGAGCTGCAGCAAATCCTGACACACTCTCCAGGGAGCTGCAGCAAATCCTGACACACTCTCCAGGGAGCTGCAGCAAATCCTGACACACTCTCCAGGGAGCTGCAGCAAATCCTGACACACTCTCCAGGGAGCTGCAGCAAATCCTGACACACTCTCCAGGGAGCTGCAGCAAATCCTGACACACTCTCCAGGGAGCTGCAGCAAATCCTGACACACTCTCCAGGGAGCTGCAGCAAATCCTGACACACTCTCCAGGGAGCTGCAGCAAATCCTGACACACTCTCCAGGGAGCTGCAGCAAATCCTGACACACTCTCCAGGGAGCTGCAGCAAATCCTGACACGCTCTCCAGGGAGCTGCAGCAAATCCTGACACACTCTCCAGGGAGCTGCAGCAAATCCTGACACACTCTCCAGGGACCTGCAGCAAATCCTGACACACTCTCCAGGGACCTGCAGCAAATCCTGACACACTCTCCAGGGACCTGCAGCAAATCCTGACACACTCTCCAGGGACCTGCAGCAAATCCTGACACACTCTCCAGGGACTGCAGCAAATCCTGACACACTCTCCAGGGACCTGCAGCAAATCCTGACACACTCTCCAGGGACCTGCAGCAAATCCTGACACACTCTCCAGGGACTGCAGCAAATCCTGACACACTCTCCAGGGACCTGCAGCAAATCCTGACACACTCTCCAGGGACCTGCAGCAAATCCTGACACACTCTCCAGGGACTGCAGCAAATCCTGACACACTCTCCAGGGACCTGCAGCAAATCCTGACACACTCTCCAGGGACCTGCAGCAAATCCTGACACACTCTCCAGGGACCTGCAGCAAATCCTGACACACTCTCCAGGGACCTGCAGCAAATCCTGACACACTCTCCAGGGACCTGCAGCAAATCCTGACACACTCTCCAGGGACCTGCAGCAAATCCTGACACACTCTCCAGGGACCTGCAGCAAATCCTGACACACTCTCCAGGGACCTGCAGCAAATCCTGACACACTCTCCAGGGACCTGCAGCAAATCCTGACACACTCTCCAGGGACCTGCAGCAAATCCTGACACACTCTCCAGGGACCTGCAGCAAATCCTGACACACTCTCCAGGGACCTGCAGCAAATCCTGACACACTCTCCAGGGACCTGCAGCAAATCCTGACACACTCTCCAGGGACCTGCAGCAAATCCTGACACACTCTCCAGGGACCTGCAGCAAATCCTGACACACTCTCCAGGGACCTGCAGCAAATCCTGACACACTCTCCAGGGACCTGCAGCAAATCCTGACACACTCTCCAGGGACCTGCAGCAAATCCTGACACACTCTCCAGGGACCTGCAGCAAATCCTGACACACTCTCCAGGGACTGCAGCAAATCCTGACACACTCTCCAGGGACCTGCAGCAAATCCTGACACACTCTCCAGGGACTGCAGCAAATCCTGACACACTCTCCAGGGACCTGCAGCAAATCCTGACACACTCTCCAGGGACCTGCAGCAAATCCTGACACACTCTCCAGGGACTGCAGCAAATCCTGACACACTCTCCAGGGACTGCAGCAAATCCTGACACACTCTCCAGGGACCTGCAGCAAATCCTGACACACTCTCCAGGGACTGCAGCAAATCCTGACACACTCTCCAGGGACCTGCAGCAAATCCTGACACACTCTCCAGGGACCTGCAGCAAATCCTGACACACTCTCCAGGGACCTGCAGCAAATCCTGACACACTCTCCAGGGACCTGTAGCAAATCCTGACACACTCTCCAGGGAGCTGCAGCAAATCCTGACACACTCTCCAGGGAGCTGCAGCAAATCCTGACACACTCTCCAGGGAGCTGCAGCAAATCCTGACACACTCTCCAGGGACCTGCAGCAAATCCTGACACACTCTCCAGGGACCTGCAGCAAATCCTGACACACTCTCCAGGGACCTGCAGCAAATCCTGACACACTCTTCAGGGAACCGCTGCAAATCCTGACACACTCTCCAGGGACCTGCAGCAAATCCTGACACACTCTCCAGGGACCTGCAGCAAATCCTGACACACTCTCCAGGGACTGCAGCAAATCCTGACACACTCTCCAGGGACCTGCAGCAAATCCTGACACACTCTCCAGGGACCTGCAGCAAATCCTGACACACTCTCCAGGGACCTGCAGCAAATCCTGACACACTCTCCAGGGACTGCAGCAAATCCTGACACACTCTCCAGGGACTGCAGCAAATCCTGACACACTCTCCAGGGACCTGCAGCAAATCCTGACACACTCTCCAGGGACCTGCAGCAAATCCTGACACACTCTCCAGGGAGCTGCAGCAAATCCTGACACACTCTCCAGGGAGCTGCAGCAAATCCTGACACACTCTCCAGGGAGCTGCAGCAAATCCTGACACACTCTCCAGGGAGCTGCAGCAAATCCTGACACACTCTCCAGGGAGCTGCAGCAAATCCTGACACACTCTCCAGGGAGCTGCAGCAAATCCTGACACACTCTCCAGGGAGCTGCAGCAAATCCTGACACACTCTCCAGGGACTGCAGCAAATCCTGACACACTCTCCAGGGACCTGCAGCAAATCCTGACACACTCTCCAGGGAGCTGCAGCAAATCCTGACACACTCTCCAGGGACTGCAGCAAATCCTGACACACTCTCCAGGGACTGCAGCAAATCCTGACACACTCTCCAGGGACCTGCAGCAAATCCTGACACACTCTCCAGGGACTGCAGCAAATCCTGACACACTCTCCAGGGACCTGCAGCAAATCCTGACACACTCTCCAGGGACCTGCAGCAAATCCTGACACACTCTCCAGGGACCTGCAGCAAATCCTGACACACTCTCCAGGGACCTGCAGCAAATCCTGACACACTCTCCAGGGACCTGCAGCAAATCCTGACACACTCTCCAGGGACCTGCAGCAAATCCTGACACACTCTCCAGGGACCTGCAGCAAATCCTGACACACTCTCCAGGGACCTGCAGCAAATCCTGACACACTCTCCAGGGACCTGCAGCAAATCCTGACACACTCTCCAGGGACCTGCAGCAAATCCTGACACACTCTCCAGGGACCTGCAGCAAATCCTGACACACTCTCCAGGGACCTGCAGCAAATCCTGACACACTCTCCAGGGACCTGCAGCAAATCCTGACACACTCTCCAGGGACCTGCAGCAAATCCTGACACACTCTCCAGGGACCTGCAGCAAATCCTGACACACTCTCCAGGGACCTGCAGCAAATCCTGACACACTCTCCAGGGACCTGCAGCAAATCCTGACACACTCTCCAGGGACCTGCAGCAAATCCTGACACACTCTCCAGGGACCTGCAGCAAATCCTGACACACTCTCCAGGGACTGCAGCAAATCCTGACACACTCTCCAGGGACCTGCAGCAAATCCTGACACACTCTCCAGGGACCTGCAGCAAATCCTGACACACTCTCCAGGGACTGCAGCAAATCCTGACACACTCTCCAGGGACTGCAGCAAATCCTGACACACTCTCCAGGGAGCTGCAGCAAATCCTGACACACTCTCCAGGGAGCTGCAGCAAATCCTGACACACTCTCCAGGGACTGCAGCAAATCCTGACACACTCTCCAGGGAGCTGCAGCAAATCCTGACACACTCTCCAGGGACCTGCAGCAAATCCTGACACACTCTCCAGGGACCTGCAGCAAATCCTGACACACTCTCCAGGGACCTGCAGCAAATCCTGACACACTCTCCAGGGAGCTGCAGCAAATCCTGACACACTCTCCAGGGAGCTGCAGCAAATCCTGACACACTCTCCAGGGAGCTGCAGCAAATCCTGACACACTCTCCAGGGAGCTGCAGCAAATCCTGACACACTCTCCAGGGAGCTGCAGCAAATCCTGACACACTCTCCAGGGAGCTGCAGCAAATCCTGACACACTCTCCAGGGAGCTGCAGCAAATCCTGACACACTCTCCAGGGAGCTGCAGCAAATCCTGACACACTCTCCAGGGAGCTGCAGCAAATCCTGACACACTCTCCAGGGAGCTGCAGCAAATCCTGACACACTCTCCAGGGAGCTGCAGCAAATCCTGACACACTCTCCAGGGAGCTGCAGCAAATCCTGACACACTCTCCAGGGAGCTGCAGCAAATCCTGACACACTCTCCAGGGAGCTGCAGCAAATCCTGACACACTCTCCAGGGAGCTGCAGCAAATCCTGACACACTCTCCAGGGAGCTGCAGCAAATCCTGACACACTCTCCAGGGAGCTGCAGCAAATCCTGACACACTCTCCAGGGAGCTGCAGCAAATCCTGACACACTCTCCAGGGAGCTGCAGCAAATCCTGACACACTCTCCAGGGAGCTGCAGCAAATCCTGACACACTCTCCAGGGACCTGCAGCAAATCCTGACACACTCTCCAGGGACCTACAGCAAAACCTGACACACTCTCCAGGGACCTGCAGCAAATCCTGACACACTCTCCAGGGACCTACAGCAAATCCTGACACACTCTCCAAGGACCTGCAGCAAATCCTGAGACACTCTCCAGGGAGCTGCAGCAAATCCCGACACACTCTCCAGGGACCTACAGCAAATCCGGACACACTCTCCAGGGACAGCAGCAAATCTTGACACACTCCGCAGGACCGGCAGCAGATCCCGACACACTCTCCAGGACCTGCAGCAAATGCTGACACACTCTCCAGGGACCTGCAGCAAATCCTGACACACTCTCCAGGGACCTGCAGCAAATCCTGACACACTCTCCAGGGACTGCAGCAAATCCTGACACACTCTCCAGGGACCTGCAGCAAATCCTGACACACTCTCCAGGGACCTGCAGCAAATCCTGACACACTCTCCAGGGACCTGCAGCAAATCCTGACACACTCTCCAGGGACCTGCAGCAAATCCTGACACACTCTCCAGGGACCTGCAGCAAATCCTGACACACTCTCCAGGGACCTGCAGCAAATCCTGACACACTCTCCAGGGACCTGCAGCAAATCCTGACACACTCTCCAGGGAGCTGCAGCAAATCCTGACACACTCTCCAGGGACCTGCAGCAAATCCTGACACACTCTCCAGGGACCTGCAGCAAATCCTGACACACTCTCCAGGGACCTGCAGCAAATCCTGACACACTCTCCAGGGACCTGCAGCAAATCCTGACACACTCTCCAGGGACCTGCAGCAAATCCTGACACACTCTCCAGGGACCTGCAGCAAATCCTGACACACTCTCCAGGGACCTGCAGCAAATCCTGACACACTCTCCAGGGACCTGCAGCAAATCCTGACACACTCTCCAGGGACTGCAGCAAATCCTGACACACTCTCCAGGGACCTGCAGCAAATCCTGACACACTCTCCAGGGACCTGCAGCAAATCCTGACACACTCTCCAGGGAGCTGCAGCAAATCCTGACACACTCTCCAGGGAGCCTGCAGCAAATCCTGACACACTCTCCAGGGACTGCAGCAAATCCTGACACACTCTCCAGGGACCTGCAGCAAATCCTGACACACTCTCCAGGGACCTGCAGCAAATCCTGACACACTCTCCAGGGTCCCGCAGCAAATCCTGACACACTCTCCAGGGACCTGTAGGAAATCCTGACACACTCTCCAGGGAGCTGCAGCAAATCCTGACACACTCTCCAGGGAGCTGCAGCAAATCCTGACACACTCTCCAGGGACCTGCAGCAAATCCTGACACACTCTCCAGGGAGCTGCAGCAAATCCTGACACACTCTCCAGGGAGCTGCAGCAAATCCTGACACACTCTCCAGGGAGCTGCAGCAAATCCTGACACACTCTCCAGGGAGCTGCAGCAAATCCTGACACACTCTCCAGGGAGCTGCAGCAAATCCTGACACACTCTCCAGGGAGCTGCAGCAAATCCTGACACACTCTCCAGGGAGCTGCAGCAAATCCTGACACACTCTCCAGGGAGCTGCAGCAAATCCTGACACACTCTCCAGGGAGCTGCAGCAAATCCTGACACACTCTCCAGGGAGCTGCAGCAAATCCTGACACACTCTCCAGGGAGCTGCAGCAAATCCTGACACACTCTCCAGGGAGCTGCAGCAAATCCTGACACACTCTCCAGGGAGCTGCAGCAAATCCTGACACACTCTCCAGGGAGCTGCAGCAAATCCTGACACACTCTCCAGGGAGCTGCAGCAAATCCTGACACACTCTCCAGGGAGCTGCAGCAAATCCTGACACACTCTCCAGGGAGCTGCAGCAAATCCTGACACACTCTCCAGGGAGCTGCAGCAAATCCTGACACACTCTCCAGGGAGCTGCAGCAAATCCTGACACACTCTCCAGGGAGCTGCAGCAAATCCTGACACACTCTCCAGGGACTGCAGCAAATCCTGACACACTCTCCAGGGAGCTGCAGCAAATCCTGACACACTCTCCAGGGACTGCAGCAAATCCTGACACACTCTCCAGGGACTGCAGCAAATCCTGACACACTCTCCAGGGACCTGCAGCAAATCCTGACACACTCTCCAGGGACTGCAGCAAATCCTGACACACTCTCCAGGGACTGCAGCAAATCCTGACACACTCTCCAGGGACTGCAGCAAATCCTGACACACTCTCCAGGGACCTGCAGCAAATCCTGACACACTCTCCAGGGACCTGCAGCAAATCCTGACACACTCTCCAGGGACTGCAGCAAATCCTGACACACTCTCCAGGGACCTGCAGCAAATCCTGACACACTCTCCAGGGACCTGCAGCAAATCCTGACACACTCTCCAGGGACCTGCAGCAAATCCTGACACACTCTCCAGGGACCTGCAGCAAATCCTGACACACTCTCCAGGGACTGCAGCAAATCCTGACACACTCTCCAGGGACCTGCAGCAAATCCTGACACACTCTCCAGGGACCTGCGGCAAATCCTGAAACACTCTCCAGGGACCCGCGGCAAATCCCGACACAATCTCCAGGGACCTGCAGCAAATCCTGACACACTCTCCAGGACCTGCAGCAAATCCTGACACACTCTCCAGGGACCTGCAGCAAATCCTGACACACTCTCCAGGGACCTGCAGCAAATCCTGACACACTCTTCAGGGACCTGCAGCAAATCCTGACACACTCTCCAGGGACCTGCAGCAAATCCTGACACACTCTCCAGGGACCTGCAGCAAATCCTGACACACTCTCCAGGGACCTGCAGCAAATCCTGACACACTCTCCAGGGACCTGCAGCAAATCCTGACACACTCTCCAGGGAGCTGCAGCAAATCCTGACACACTCTCCAGGGAGCTGCAGCAAATCCTGACACACTCTCCAGGGAGCTGCAGCAAATCCTGACACACTCTCCAGGGAGCTGCAGCAAATCCTGACACACTCTCCAGGGAGCTGCAGCAAATCCTGACACACTCTCCAGGGAGCTGCAGCAAATCCTGACACACTCTCCAGGGAGCTGCAGCAAATCCTGACACACTCTCCAGGGACCTGCAGCAAATCCTGACACACTCTCCAGGGAGCTTCCGCAAATCCTGACACACTCTCCAGGGAGCTGCAGCAAATCCTCACACAGTCTCCAGGGACCTGCAGCAAATCCTGACACACTCTCCAGGGAGCTGCAGCAAATCCTTAAACACTCTGCAGGGACCTGCAGCAAATCCTGACACACTCTCCAGGGACCTGCAGCAAATCCTGAAACACTCTCCAGGGACCGACAGCAAATCCTGACACACTCTCCAGGGACCTACCGCAAATCCTGACACACTCTCCAGGGACCTGCAGCAAATCCTGACACACTCTCCAGGGACCTGCAGCAAATCCTGACACACTCTCCAGGGACCTGCAGCAAATCCTGACACACTCTCCAGGGACCTGCAGCAAATCCTGACACACTCTCCAGGGACCTGCAGCAAATCCTGACACACTCTCCAGGGACCTGCAGCAAATCCTGACACACTCTCCAGGGACCTGCAGCAAATCCTGACACACTCTCCAGGGAGCTGCAGCAAATCCTGACACACTCTCCAGGGACCTGCAGCAAATCCTGACACACTCTCCAGGGACCTGCAGCAAATCCTGACACACTCTCCAGGGACCTGCAGCAAATCCTGACACACTCTCCAGGGACTGCAGCAAATCCTGACACACTCTCCAGGGACCTGCAGCAAATCCTGACACACTCTCCAGGGACTGCAGCAAAACCTGACACACTCTCCAGGGACCTGCAGCAAATCCTGACACACTCTACAGGGACCTGCAGCAAATCCTGACACACTCTCCAGGGGCCTGCAGCAAATCCTGACACACTCTCCAGGGGCCTGCAGCAAATCCTGACAAACTGTCCAGTGAGCTGCAGCAAATCCTGACACACTCTCCAGGGAGCTGCAGCAAATCCTGACACACTCTCCAGGGAGCTGCAGCAAGTCCTGACACACTCTCCAGGGAGCTGCAGCAAATCCTGACACACTCTCCAGGGAGCTGCAGCAAATCCTGACACACTCTCCAGGGAGCTGCAGCAAATCCTGACACACTCTCCAGGGAGCTGCAGCAAATCCTGACACACTCTCCAGGGAGCTGCAGCAAATCCTGACACACTCTCCAGGGAGCTGCAGCAAATCCTGACACACTCTCCAGGGACCTGCAGCAAATCCTGACACACTCTCCAGGGAGCTGCAGCAAATCCTGACACACTCTCCAGGGACCTGCAGCAAATCCTGACACACTCTCCAGGGACCTGCAGCAAATCCTGACACACTCTCCAGGGACTGCAGCAAATCCTGACACACTCTCCAGGGACCTGCAGCAAATCCTGACACACTCTCCAGGGACTGCAGCAAATCCTGACACACTCTCCAGGGACCTGCAGCAAATCCTGACACACTCTCCAGGGACCTGCAGCAAATCCTGACACACTCTCCAGGGACCTGCAGCAAATCCTGACACACTCTCCAGGGACCAGCAAATCCTGACACACTCTCCAGGGAGCTGCAGCAAATCCTGACACACTCTCCAGGGACCTGCAGCAAATCCTGACACACTCTCCAGGGACCTGCAGCAAATCCTGACACACTCTCCAGGGACCTGCAGCAAATCCTGACACACTCTCCAGGGACCTGCAGCAAATCCTGACACACTCTCCAGGGACCTGCAGCAAATCCTGACACACTCTCCAGGGACCTGCAGCAAATCCTGACACACTCTCCAGGGACCTGCAGCAAATCCTGACACACTCTCCAGGGACTGCAGCAAATCCTGACACACTCTCCAGGGACTGCAGCAAATCCTGACACACTCTCCAGGGACCTGCAGCAAATCCTGACACACTCTCCAGGGACCTGCAGCAAATCCTGACACACTCTCCAGGGACCTGCAGCAAATCCTGACACACTCTCCAGGGACCTGCAGCAAATCCTGACACACTCTCCAGGGACCTGCAGCAAATCCTGACACACTCTCCAGGGACCTGCAGCAAATCCTGACACACTCTCCAGGGACCTGCAGCAAATCCTGACACACTCTCCAGGGACCTGCAGCAAATCCTGACACACTCTCCAGGGACCTGCAGCAAATCCTGACACACTCTCCAGGGACCTGCAGCAAATCCTGACACACTCTCCAGGGACCTGCAGCAAATCCTGACACACTCTCCAGGGACTGCAGCAAATCCTGACACACTCTCCAGGGACCTGCAGCAAATCCTGACACACTCTCCAGGGACCTGCAGCAAATCCTGACACACTCTCCAGGGACCTGCAGCAAATCCTGACACACTCTCCAGGGACCTGCAGCAAATCCTGACACACTCTCCAGGGACCTGCAGCAAATCCTGACACACTCTCCAGGGACCTGCAGCAAATCCTGACACACTCTCCAGGGACCTGCAGCAAATCCTGACACACTCTCCAGGGAGCTGCAGCAAATCCTGACACACTCTCCAGGGACCTGCAGCAAATCCTGACACACTCTCCAGGGACCTGCAGCAAATCCTGACACACTCTCCAGGGACCTGCAGCAAATCCTGACACACTCTCCAGGGACCTGCAGCAAATCCTGACACACTCTCCAGGGAGCTGCAGCAAATCCTGACACACTCTCCAGGGACCTGCAGCAAATCCTGACACACTCTCCAGGGACCTGCAGCAAATCCTGACACACTCTCCAGGGACTGCAGCAAATCCTGACACACTCTCCAGGGAGCTGCAGCAAATCCTGACACACTCTCCAGGGACCTGCAGCAAATCCTGACACACTCTCCAGGGAGCTGCAGCAAATCCTGACACACTCTCCAGGGACCTGCAGCAAATCCTGACACACTCTCCAGGGACCTGCAGCAAATCCTGACACACTCTCCAGGGACCTGCAGCAAATCCTGACACACTCTCCAGGGACTGCAGCAAATCCTGACACACTCTCCAGGGACCTGCAGCAAATCCTGACACACTCTCCAGGACCTGCAGCAAATCCTGACACACTCTCCAGGGACCTGCAGCAAATCCTGACACACTCTCCAGGGACTGCAGCAAATCCTGACACACTCTCCAGGGAGCTGCAGCAAATCCTGACACACTCTCCAGGGAGCTGCAGCAAATCCTGACACACTCTCCAGGGAGCTGCAGCAAATCCTGACACACTCTCCAGGGAGCTGCAGCAAATCCTGACACACTCTCCAGGGAACTGCAGCAAATCCTGACACACTCTCCAGGGAGCTGCAGCAAATCCTGACACACTCTCCAGGGAGCTGCAGCAAATCCTGACACACTCTCCAGGGAGCTGCAGCAAATCCTGACACACTCTCCAGGGAGCTGCAGCAAATCCTGACACACTCTCCAGGGAGCTGCAGCAAATCCTGACACACTCTCCAGGGACCTGCAGCAAATCCTGACACACTCTCCAGGGAGCTGCAGCAAATCCTGACACACTCTCCAGGGACCTGCAGCAAATCCTGACACACTCTCCAGGGACTGCAGCAAATCCTGACACACTCTCCAGGGACCTACAGCAAATCCTGACACACTCTCCAGGGACCTACAGCAAATCCTGACACACTCTCCAGGGACCTGCAGCAAATCCTGACACACTCTCCAAGGACCTGCAGCAAATCCTGACACACTCTCCAGGGACCTGCAGCAAATCCTGACACACTCTCCAGGGACCTGCAGCAAATCCTGACACACTCTCCAGGGACCTGCAGCAAATCCTGACACACTCTCCAGGGACCTGCAGCAAATCCTGACACACTCTCCAGGACCTGCAGCAAATCCTGACACACTCTCCAGGGACCTGCAGCAAATCCTGACACACTCTCCAGGGAGCTGCAGCAAATCCTGACACACTCTCCAGGACCTGCAGCAAATCCTGACACACTCTCCAGGGACCTGCAGCAAATCCTGACACACTCTCCAGGGACCTGCAGCAAATCCTGACACACTCTCCAGGGACCTGCAGCAAATCCTGACACACTCTCCAGGGAGCTGCAGCAAATCCTGACACACTCTCCAGGGACCTGCAGCAAATCCTGACACACTCTCCAGGGACCTGCAGCAAATCCTGACACACTCTCCAGGGACCTGCAGCAAATCCTGACACACTCTCCAGGGAGCTGCAGCAAATCCTGACACACTCTCCAGGGAGCTGCAGCAAATCCTGACACACTCTCCAGGGACCTGCAGCAAATCCTGACACACTCTCCAGGGACCTGCAGCAAATCCTGACACACTCTCCAGGGACCTGCAGCAAATCCTGACACACTCTGCAGGGACCTGCAGCAAATCCTGACACACTCTCCAGGGACCTGCAGCAAATCCTGACACACTCTCCAGGGACCTGTAGCAAATCCTGACACACTCTCCAGGGACCTGTAGCAAATCCTGACACACTCTCCAGGGAGCTGCAGCAAATCCTGACACACTCTCCAGGGAGCTGCAGCAAATCCTGACACACTCTCCAGGGACCTGCAGCAAATCCTGACACACTCTCCAGGGACCTGCAGCAAATCCTGACACACTCTCCAAGGACCTGCAGCAAATCCTGACACACTCTCCAGGGACCTGCAGCAAATTCTGATCAACACTCCAGGGACCTGCAGCAAATCCTGACACACTCTCCAGGACCTGCAGCAAATCCTGACACACTCTCCAGGGACCTGCAGCAAATCCTGACACACTCTCCAGGACCTGCAGCAAATCCTGATCTACACTCCAGGGACCAGCAGCAAATCCTGACACACTCTCCAGGGAGCTGCAGCAAATCCTGACACACTCTCCAGGGACCTGCAGCAAATCCTGACACACTCTCCAGGGACCTGCAGCAAATCCTGACACACTCTCCAGGGAGCTGCAGCAAATCCTGACACACTCTCCAGGACCTGCAGCAAATCCTGACACACTCTCCAGGGAGCTGCAGCAAATCCTGACACACTCTCCAGGACCTGCAGCAAATCCTGACACACTCTCCAGGGACCTGCAGCAAATCCTGACACACTCTCCAGGGACCTGCAGCAAATCCTGACACACTCTCCAGGGAGCTGCAGCAAATCCTGACACACTCTCCAGGGACCCGCAGCAAATCCTGACACACTCTCCAGGACCTGCAGCAAATCCTGACACACTCTCCAGGGACCTGCAGCAAATCCTGACACACTCTCCAGGGACCTGCAGCAAATCCTGACACACTCTCCAGGGACCTGCAGCAAATCCTGACACACTCTCCAGGGACCTGCAGCAAATCCTGACACACTCTCAGGGAGCTGCAGCAAATCCTGACACACTCTGCAGGGAGCTGCAGCAAATCCCGACACACTCTCCAGGGACCTGCAGCAAATCCTGACACCTCTCCAGGGACCTGCAGCAAATCCTGACACACTCTCCAAGGATCTGCAGCAAATCCTGACACACTCTCCAGGGACCTGCAGCAAATGCTGAACAACACTCCAGGGACCAGCAGCAAATCCTGACACACTCTCCAGGACCTGCAGCAAATCCTGACACACTCTCCAGGGAGCTGCAGCAAATCCTGACACACTCTCCAGGACCTGCAGCAAATGCTGATCTACACGCCAGGGACCTGCAGCAAATCCTGACACACTCTCCAGGGAGCTGCAGCAAATCCTGACACACTCTCCAGGGACCTGCAGCAAATCCTGACACACTCTCCAGGGACCTGCAGCAAATCCTGACACACTCTCCAGGGACCAGCAGCAAATCCTGACACACTCTCCAGGGACCTGCAGCAAATCCTGACACACTCTCCAGGGAGCTGCAGCAAATCCTGACACACTCTCCAGGGAGCTGCAGCAAATCCTGACACACTCTCCAGGGACTGCAGCAAATCCTGACACACTCTCCAGGGAGCTGCAGCAAATCCTGACACACTCTCCAGGGAGCTGCAGCAAATCCTGACACACTCTCCAGGGAGCTGCAGCAAATCCTGACACACTCTCCAGGGAGCTGCAGCAAATCCTGACACACTCTCCAGGGAGCTGCAGCAAATCCTGACACACTCTCCAGGGAGCTGCAGCAAATCCTGACACACTCTCCAGGGAGCTGCAGCAAATCCTGACACACTCTCCAGGGAGCTGCAGCAAATCCTGACACACTCTCCAGGGAGCTGCAGCAAATCCTGACACACTCTCCAGGGAGCTGCAGCAAATCCTGACACACTCTCCAGGGACTGCAGCAAATCCTGACACACTCTCCAGGGAGCTGCAGCAAATCCTGACACACTCTCCAGGGAGCTGCAGCAAATCCTGACACACTCTCCAGGGAGCTGCAGCAAATCCTGACACACTCTCCAGGAGCTGCAGCAAATCCTGACACACTCTCCAGGGACTGCAGCAAATCCTGACACACTCTCCAGGGAGCTGCAGCAAATCCTGACACACTCTCCAGGGAGCTGCAGCAAATCCTGACACACTCTCCAGAGACCTGCAGCAAATCCTGACACACTCTCCAGGGAGCTGCAGCAAATCCTGACACACTCTCCAGGGACTGCAGCAAATCCTGACACACTCTCCAGGGACCTGCAGCAAATCCTGACACACTCTCCAGGGACCTGCAGCAAATCCTGACACACTCTCCAGGGACCTGCAGCAAATCCTGACACACTCTCCAGGGACCTGCAGCAAATCCTGACACACTCTCCAGGGACCTGCAGCAAATCCTGACACACTCTCCAGGGACCTGCAGCAAAACCTGACACACTCTCCAGGGAGCTGCAGCAAAACCTGACACACTCTCCAGGGAGCTGCAGCCAATACTAACACACTCTCCAGGGACCTGAAGCAAGTCCTGACACACTCTCCAGGGACCCGCAGCAAATCCTGACACACTCTCCAGGGAGCTGCAGCAAATCCTGACACACTCTCCAGGGAGCTGCAGCAAATCCTGACACACTCTCCAGGGAGCTGCAGCAAATCCTGACACACTCTCCAGGGAGCTGCAGCAAATCCTGACACACTCTCCAGGGAGCTGCAGCAAATCCTGACACACTCTCCAGGGACCTGCAGCAAATCCTGACACACTCTCCAGGGACTGCGGCAAATCCTGACACACTCCAGGGACCTGCAGCAAATCCTGACACACTCTCCAGGGACTGCAGCAAATCCTGACACACTCTCCAGGGACTGCAGCAAATCCTGACACACTCTCCAGGGACCTGCAGCAAATCCTGACACACTCTCCAGGGACCTGCAGCAAATCCTGATCAACACTCCAGGGACCAGCAGCAAATCCTGACACACTCTCCAGGACCTGCAGCAAATCCCGACACACTCTCCAGGACCTGCAGCAAATGCTGATCTACACTTCAGGGACCAGAAGCAAATCCTGACACACTCTCCAGGGAACTGTAGCAAATCCTGACACACTCTCCAGGGATCTTCAGCAAATCCTGACACACTCTCCAGGGACACAAAGCAAATCCTGACACACTCTCCAGGGACCTGCAGCAAATCCTGACACACTCTCCAGGGACCTGCAGCAAATCCTGACACACTCTCCAGGGACCTGCAGCAAATCCTGACACACTCTCCAGGGACCTGCAGCAAATCCTGACACACTCTCCAGGGAGCTGCAGCAAATCCTGACACACTCTCCAGGGAGCTGCAGCAAATCCTGACACACTCTCCAGGGAGCTGCAGCAAATCCTGACACACTCTCCAGGGAGCTGCAGCAAATCCTGACACACTCTCCAGGGGGCTGCAGCAAATCCTGACACACTCTCCAGGGAGCTGCAGCAAATCCTGACACACTCTCCAGGGAGCTGCAGCAAATCCTGACACACTCTCCAGGGAGCTGCAGCAAATCCTGACACACTCTCCAGGGAGCTGCAGCAAATCCTGACACACTCTCCAGGGAGCTGCAGCAAATCCTGACACACTCTCCAGGGAGCTGCAGCAAATCCTGACACACTCTCCAGGGAGCTGCAGCAAATCCTGACACACTCTCCAGGGACCTACAGCAAATCCTGAGACAATCTCCAGGAACTGCAGCAAATCCTGACACACTCTCCAGGGACCTGCAGCAAATCCTGACACACTCTCCAGGGAGCTGCAGCAAATCCTGACACACTCTCCAGGGACCTGCAGCAAATCCTGACACACACTCCAGGGACCTGCAGCAAATCCTGACACACTCTCCAGGGACCTGCAGCAAATCCTGACACACTCTCCAGGGACCTGCAGCAAATCCTGACACACTCTCCATCACCTGCAGCAAAACCTGACACAATCTCCAGGGACCTGCAGCAAATCCTGACACACTCTCCAGGGAGCTGCAGCAAATCCTGACACACTCTCCAGGGACCTGCAGCAAATCCTGACACACTCTCCAGGGAGCTGCAGCAAATCCTGATCTACACTCCAGGGACCTGCAGCAAATCCTGACACACTCTCCAGGGACCTGCAGCAAATCCTGACACACTCTCCAGGGAGCTGCAGCAAATCCTGACACACTCTCCAGGGAGCTGCAGCAAATCCTGACACACTCTCCAGGGAGCTGCAGCAAATCCTGACACACTCTCCAGGGACTGCAGCAAATCCTGACACACTCTCCAGGGAGCTGCAGCAAATCCTGACACACTCTCCAGGGAGCTGCAGCAAATCCTGACACACTCTCCAGGGAGCTGCAGCAAATCCTGACACACTCTCCAGGGACCTGCAGCAAATCCTGACACACTCTCCAGGGACCTGCAGCAAATCCTGACACACTCTCCAGGGACCTGCAGCAAATCCTGACACACTCTCCAGGGACCTGCAGCAAATCCTGACACACTCTCCAGGGAGCTGCAGCAAATCCTGACACACTCTCCAGGGAGCTGCAGCAAATCCTGACACACTCTGCAGGGACCAGCAGCAAGTCCTGATCTACCCTCCAGGGACCTGCAGCAAATCCTGACACACTCTCCAAGGACTGCAGCAAATCCTGACACACTCTCCAGGGACCTGCAGCAAATCCTGAAACACTCCAGGGACCTGCAGCAACTCCAGACACACACTCCAGGACCTGCAGCAAATCCTGACACACTCCCAAGGAACTGCAGCAACTCCTGACACACACTCCAGGACCTGCAGCAAATCCTGACACACTCTTCAGGGACCTGCAGCAAATCCTGACACACTCTCCAGGGAGCTGCAGCAAATCCTGACACACTCTCCAGGGACCTGCAGCAAATCCTGACACACTCTCCAGGACCTGCAGCAAATCCTGACACACTCTCCAGGGACCTGCAGCAAATCCTGACACACTCTCCAGGGAGCTGCAGCAAATCCTGACACACTCTCCAGGGAGCTGCAGCAAATCCTGACACACTCTCCAGGGGGCTGCAGCAAATCCTGACACACTCTCCAGGGACCTGCAGCAAATCCTGACACACTCTCCAGGGAGCTGCAGCAAATCCTGACACACTCTCCAGGGAGCTGCAGCAAATCCTGACACACTCTCCAGGACCTGCAGCAAATGCTGATACAATCTCCAGGGACCTGCAGCAAATGCTGATCTACACTCTCCAGGGAGCTGCAGCAAATCCTGACACACTCTCCAGGGAGCTGCAGCAAATCCTGACACACTCTCCAGGGAGCTGCAGCAAATCCTGACACACTCTCCAGGGAGCTGCAGCAAATCCTGGCACACTCTCCAGGGACTGCAGCAAATCCTGACACACTCTCCAGGGAGCTGCAGCAAATCCTGACACACTCTCCAGGGAGCTGCAGCAAATCCTGACACACTCTCCAGGGAGCTGCAGCAAATCCTGACACACTCTCCAGGGAGCTGCAGCAAATCCTGACACACTCTCCAGGGAGCTGCAGCAAATCCTGACACACTCTCCAGGGACCTGCAGCAAATCCTGACACACTCTCCAGGGAGCTGCAGCAAATCCTGACACACTCTCCAGGGACCTGCAGCAAATCCTGACACACTCTCCAGGGACTGCAGCAAATCCTGACACACTCTCCAGGGACTGCAGCAAATCCTGACACACTCTCCAGGGACCTGCAGCAAATCCTGACACACTCTCCAGGGACCTGCAGCAAATCCTGACACACTCTCCAGGGACCTGCAGCAAATCCTGACACACTCTCCAGGGACTGCAGCAAATCCTGACACACTCTCCAGGGACCTGCAGCAAATCCTGACACACTCTCCAGGGACCTGCAGCAAATCCTGACACACTCTCCAGGGACCTGCAGCAAATCCTGACACACTCTCCAGGGACCTGCAGCAAATCCTGACACACTCTCCAGGGACCTGCAGCAAATCCTGACACACTCTCCAGGGACAAACATCAAATCCTGACACACTCTCCAGGGACCTGCAGCAAATCCTGACACACTCTCCAGGGACCTGCAGCAAATCCTGACACACTCTCCAGGGACCTGCAGCAAATCCTGACACACTCTCCAGGGACCTGCAGCAAATCCTGACACACTCTCCAGGACCTGCAGCAAATCCTGACACACTCTCCAGGGACCTGCAGCAAATCCTGACACACTCTCCAGGGACCTGCAGCAAATCCTGACACACTCTCCAGGGACCTGCAGCAAATCCTGACACACTCTCCAGGGACTGCAGCAAATCCTGACACACTCTCCAGGGAGCTGCAGCAAATCCTGACACACTCTCCAGGGAGCTGCAGCAAATCCTGACACACTCTCCAGGGACCTGCAGCAAATCCTGACACACTCTCCAGGGACCTGCAGCAAATCCTGACACACTCTCCAGGGACCTGCAGCAAATCCTGACACACTCTCCAGGGACCTGCAGCAAATCCTGACACACTCTCCAGGGACCTGCAGCAAATCCTGACACACTCTCCAAGGACCTGCAGCAAATCCTGACACACTCTCCAGGGACCTGCAGCAAATCCTGACACACTCTCCAGGACCTGCAGCAAATCCTGACACACTCTCCAGGGACCTGCAGCAAATCCTGACACACTCTCCAGGGACCTGCAGCAAATCCTGACACACTCTCCAGGACCTGCAGCAAATCCTGACACACTCTCCAGGACCTGCAGCAAATCCTGACACACTCTCCAGGGACCTGCAGCAAATCCTGACACACTCTCCAGGGACACAACAGCAAATCCTGACACACTCTCCAGGGACCTGCAGCAAATCCTGACACACTCTCCAGGACCTGCAGCAAATCCTGACACACTCTCCAGGACCTGCAGCAAATCCTGACACACTCTCCAGGGACCTGCAGCAAATCCTGACACACTCTCCAGGGACCTGCAGCAAATCCTGACACACTCTCCAGGGACCTGCAGCAAATCCTGACACACTCTCCAGGGACCTGCAGCAAATCCTGACGCACTCTCCAGGGACCTGCAGCAAATCCTGACACACTCTCCAGGGACCTGCAGCAAATCCTGACACAATCTCCAGGGACCTGCATTAAATCCTGACACACTCTCCAGGAAACTGCAGCAAATCCTGACACACTCTCCAGGGACCTGCAGCAAATCCTGACACACTCTCCAGGGACTTGCAGCAAATCCTGACACACTCTCCAGGGACCTGCAGCAACTCCTGACGCACACTCCAGGACCTGCAGCAAATCCTGACACACTCTCCAGGGACCTGCAGCAAATCCTGACACACTCTCCAGGGACCTGCAGCAAATCCTGACACACTCCCAAGGACCTGCAGCAAATCCTGACACACTCTCCAGGGACCTGCAGCAAATCCTGACACACTCTCCAGGGACCTGCAGCAAATCCTGACACACTCTCCAGGGACCTGCAGCAAATCCTGACACACTCTCCAGGGACCTGCAGCAAATCCTGACACACTCTTCAGGGACCCGCAGCAAATCCTGACACACTCTCCAGGGACCTGCAGCAAATCCTGACACACTCTCCAGGGAGCTGCAGCAAATCCTGACACACTCTCCAGGACCTGCAGCAAATCCTGACACACTCTCTAGGGACCTGCAGCAAATCCTGACACACTCTCCAGGGACCTGCAGCAAATCCTGACACACTCTCCAGGGACATGCAGCAAATCCAGACACACTCTCCAGGGACCTGGAGCAAATCCTGACACACTCTCCAGGGACCTGGAGCAAATCCTGACACACTCTCCAGGACTGCAGCAAATCCTGACACACTCTCCAGGGACCTGCAGCAAATCCTGACACACTCTCCAGGGACTGCAGCAAATCCTGACACACTCTCCAGGGACTGCAGCAAATCCTGACACACTCTCCAGGGACCTGCAGCAAATTCTGACACACTCTCCAGGGAAATGCAGCAAATCCTGATCTACACTCCAGGGACCTGCAGCAAATCCTGATCTACACTCCAGGGACCTGCAGCAAATCCTGACACACCCTCCAGGGACCTGCAGCAAATCCTGACAAACCCTCCAGGGACCTGCAGCAAATCCGGATCTAATGTGCAGGGACCTGCAGCAAATCCTGACACACTCTCCAGGGACACAAAGCAAATCCTGACACACTCTCCAGGACCTGCAGCAAATGCTGACACATTCACTCCAGGGACCTGCAGCAAATCCTGACACGCTCTCAGGGACCTGCAGCAAATCCTGACACGCTCTCCAGGGAGCTGCAGCAAATCCTGACACACTCTCCAGGGACCTGCAGCAAGTCCTGACACACTCTCCCC